>NW_019417130.1:79520-130632 GCF_000390285.2 Anoplophora glabripennis
ATATATATTGACAACCGCCGTTCTCCGCAAATTATGAATGTGTAACAACGATTTGTGAGTTTCCTTGGTTATTATTTCACAAATTTGAATTTCGTAAAAAGCGAAATAATTGAAAACTTCGGCAAGTTGATTACCTAGACCTTAAAATTGCAATATTTAAAATATAAATCTATAAAACTGCTACAGATAAACGCTTATTAATTATTGAAAGATAAGATATTTAAGTTTGATTACTCAAAATACGTTTAACCAACAAGCTTTCAAGCTTACATTTCCTTAACCCTCCCATCCACATGTACACACCTCTAACACAGATACACTACATTTAATTAATTTGGAACGGAGAACTGACAGCCGCAAAGAATAAAGTGAACATTTCTCTGATGTAATAGTAAAAACGTAACCTCATAATAATACAGATTAAAGATAAATGTAAAAAACGAATATTTAATGAAATAAGAAATGTAATTTTTGATTTTGTACGAATATGCTTTAAATAAAATACACTTCCCACTAGTAGAATATGCTTTCCAAAGCATCGGTTTGTTGAAATTTTGATTTTATAATGTATACCTGTATGCTAATAAAATGACAGACGGTATTACCGAAATCCTTTGCCGGATAGGAATTACACAGAGAAAAGGAACTCATGAACATTTTATGAACATATTTCAAGATTTCTTTAACTTTTTACCTTCTATTTCCTATAGAAAATGGAATCTAAAAGTTAAAGCCAGCAACATTGAGTAGTTGATTTCTTCATCAGAATAAACAACTTTCTAAGTTCTGCTTACAAAAAAGTTGTTAAATAGCTTTTTAAAATGAACTATAATTTTTCATATTTTACAAGAAATAACTTATCTGATAGGTGTAGGTCTCGTATGTATAAAATATTAAATGTATTTAACTAATGTTATAGTAATATGTATGTATTTATATCAATTCTTATAAACGTTCCGTAGACATTAATTTAATTTAAATAATTCTACGTAGGCATAAGTTGTTTACGTGCCAATAACAGCAAGCATTGACATTGAGTCATTACATTATTCATTGTTTACTTGAGTTTATTGTAAGTATTTATTATGTGACGCAACTCGCTGAATTGTTTAAATGCCGGCACGCAGTTAACGTAGATTTCTCTTTTTAATTTTTATTTTTATCTTTATATGATATTTGATGTTCAAATAATCTGGTTTTTAAAATTAATGTATTTTTCACCACTGTTCTGCAATTCCTTTTATTTATAATTTATCAAACTATAAAATCAATTGCTCTGCTCTATTGCAAAAACTAAATTCATTATTTTCAAGGTCAGAAACTCGGCAAAATGTTGCCTTTTATTGCGACCTTGGAAATACAAATGTAGTGGCTATATTTCCTATTTTTAACGTAATCTTTTCCATTCCGTATCATCATTATGTTACCTCCATTTTGATTGGTCAAAATAATTCGTATGTGCGAAGAGAAATTTAATGTGAATTTTTAGTGTTTTAGTAATAAGCTTTTACTAAACTGGAATATACAAGGTCGCTGATATGTATGCAAACGGTCGATTGCCTCCTGAAGTAAGATAGTTATGAAAAAATCATCAGACACGAACGTTTTAGGGTTTTTAAAAATCTATTACAATAAAGAAAGATTAAATTACTGCATTTTTGAAAGCACCGTAAAAAATAGGTGAACTTTATTAAAGCTTCTGCATACCTAGGTCTTATTGTTTGTGAGATATTTCAATTTCAGTAAAAATGCAGGCTTAGCGTAGAAATTTAATATTAACAATAAAAAAAATAATTTTAAGGAAGCAGCTTTGGAGAGTGTATTTTAGATCCTTAAAGTTATAAATTATTGTATTTATCTTCACTTAGTATTGTACAGGGTATTTAAAAAACTGCTAAATACTTCTCTCAACTTTAAACACCAATAACTTGGTTATTTTAAGTGGAACACCCAGTGTATTTTTACTCTGGAAGTTAGAAAATTTAAAACTCTTTAGAAATGTGTATAGGTTGCCTATACCTATCTCGTAACGGTATTGGAGATATTTATGCCGTTTCGTTTTTTATCGAATTTTTTTGTAAGATGTATCCACGTGTCTTTATAGAGGTCTTTATTGAATTAGTAAAGCGTCAATCATGATAACATTCAAGAAAGTTTTCTAATAAAAAATATTATGTTATAAGCAGAATAATTATAAAAAGTTATTAGGTAATATGATATTTTCACATTCCTTAGAATATCTGGGATGAATGTGGCAAGTGCATCTCTAATTCTTTCCTTCATATGATCGCAAGTAGTAGGTGGAACACTGTGTACAAGATTTTTTATATAGTCCGAAACAAATAAGTTCATTACGGTGATGTCTGGATACCTAAGTGGCCATTGACATGCGCCATTCTTACTTATCCATTAATTACTAAATTTTTGATTTAAGTAATTTCTCACTGAATAAGAAAAATTTAAAGGTGCGCCATTTAATTGCATCATCCTTTTTCTCCTTATATTTTAAGAGACGTTATCAGGAAGAACCCAAACCAATTCAATAAAGACCTCGATGAAGACACATGGATATATCTTACAAAAATTTGATAAAAACGAAACGCACAAATATCTCCAATACCGTTAGAGATAGGTATAGGAAACCTATACACAGTTTGAAAAAGTTTAATTTCCTAACTTCCAAAGTAAAAATATACTGGGTGTCCCATTTAAAATAACCAAGTTATTACTGTTTAAAGTTGAGAGAAGTATTCGGCAGTTTTTTTAACACTCTGTATAATACTTAGTGATGACAAATATAATAATTTATAACTTTAAGGATCTAAAATACACTCTGCAAAGCTACTTCCTTAAAATTATTTTTTTATTGCCAATATTAAATTTCTACGCTAAGCCTGCATTTTCACTGAAATTGAAATATCTCACAAACAATAAGTCCTAGGTATGCAGAAGCTTTAATAAAGTTCACCTATATTTTTATGGTGCTTTCAAAAATGCAGGAAAATACATAACTTTGATATTGTACGCTTTTCCTGGACACCCTATATATTTCAAAATATTTTTAAAATGTAGCCGTAATCGACCTATACGTGCCCACCTAAACAGGTTTTTATAACATTTGCCGTTTGGTCCCTAGCGACCAAGGCATTACTGCGGTGGCCCACCCTGTATATGATCAGTCAAAAAGTCACGAGGAAACAAAGTTGCTTTTTCTTTTCTCTGTATATTATTCCATATTTCAATTCTCCTCGAAATTTTAAACAAAATTCACATAGCACATAATATGAACAATTTGTTTTGTGTAACTGTTTGAGTTAATTATTACTTTACAAAATTTCAGCTTTTACGGCGTCAGTTTGCGTAGCGCATATTTTTTAGTCATTTACGTGAATAGCTGAAGCATAATCCTCCACTCCAAAGTCAGCTGATTGCGTTTTTTTGTTTGTTTATAATATAATCAACATATCGACAATCACAGATACATCCCTCGTAAGTGCGCGAGCTAGAGGCTGTTTATACTCAGCGACCATTATACTAATGGCAAAAGACATTGTTAAATTGGGCCATTACAAACGTTTTTATTATTTTTTGGTTTGTGTGAAATTTATTCTTACTTAAACTTAAACTTAAAGTGAAAAAAATATAAAATACCGTCCGTACGATATTTGCTGAGATAAAAATCCAAGAAGACCCTACGTCATTCTCTTGGAATTAACCGCATTCGACACCCGAGCTAGAAAGACATTAGCGGCGTTGCGTTCACAATTGTATTCTAGTTTATTTATGATTTTTATTCTACTGTACCGGGTGGTTCAAATTGGTCGGTTTTCAACGGTTACTGCGAATATGTCATAGATAGAGCAAGCTCACTTTTCGAGAATATACAATAGCGCAAATCGCATCTCCCTATCTGTTACGTTTTTGGCTAAACCGACTGGTGCCATTTTCTTGTTTCCCTTTCAAGAAATCTTAAAATAGTTTAAACATTTTAGAGCCACATTTTTGAGATACATTTGGGGGCATAAAAATAAATGAGATAATATTTTTAGTTTTTGTGATATGATCACAATTTGTGATTTTTTTATATGGAACCTGTATTTTATTTCAAAAACGGAAAGAGGGCTAAAAACATTTTTCAAAAATATGTCCTTAGTATTTTTTGTGTAGATTTGCGGAAAATATAAAATTTGCAAAATACCAGCGATATTTAAGTTTTCTGATTGAGAAGGTTTTGAAAACAAACAAGTTTAACGTTTAACATTATTAAAAGCGTGTTAACACAAATCACAAATGGTTCTTTTGAATTTGAATGTAGTAAAATTAATGTAATACGATTGACATGCGTTTATTAAATTTTAAGTATCCAGAGAAGCCACAACCCAACTTGAGAATTTTCGATAAATTAAAATTGAATTTGAATACTTATGTATCTTACACTAAACCAAAGAACAAAATTTACAACAGAGCTAACCGAGAATAAGATCAGAATAAATCATCATTTGTACTCGGAAGATTTTAACAAACGACGAAATTTTTGTATTTCGTTTATTCAGGATTGCAATCAGAAACCTAATGTTACAAAAATATCGTGTGGACAGATGAGTCTTATATAAGTAACTATGGCATACATATTTATTAGAAACAATAATCATCACTATTCTCAAAATAATTCCCATTCTACCGGTACTACAAATAGATAAGGTCGATTTGGATTTAGTGTCTAGTACGGTTTGATTAACAACCATTTATTTTAATAGGACCGTATTTATTTCATGATAATCTTACTGGAGCGCTTTATGTAGAAATACTGAAAAATAATTTGATACCATATTTAGACAATGCTGCTCTTGCTAATCATCAGTAGGTATATTTTCAACAAGATGGTGCCACCTCGCACAATGCTCGGCAAAGTAGGGCATATCTTGATCAAGTATTTCCGGAAAAATACTTTATTTCGCTGGCCCGATCGAACTTGCGATATTACACCACCTGATTTTTGGTTGTAGGACTACTTAAAAAATATATTTATAAGAAGAGACCCAATACCTTTGAAGAATTAATGAACAGAACAATAACACATTTAATGATTAGAAATGCTACTACTAGCGTTACTAGTTGCATTGCAGAAGAAAGCAGATAATCTGAACATATAAAATAATAGTGTCGATTTTCAAATATTTATCTAACAATCGAATTTGCCGCCCGTTGTTATGTTAGTAATGAGATTGGCAGAAATGTCACTAGTTAGAGAAGTTGGGAAGAAGAGGAAGAAAATATTATTCAGAGAGGTTAGAAGACGACGCTTTGCCGCCGTTTATTATTAGTTTTATGAAAAAGGCATAAGAAAAAAATTTATTTGATTTAATCTTTACTGCTTTAATTTTTAATTTCAAGCTACCCGTGTATCCAGCTTGACATTTCAGGAATTCAGTTAATTTAAGAGTTTATTACATTGTTTTCTACTTTTTCCTGAGCACAAATGTACTTTTTTACCAGAATCAATTAAATAATTTAGTTATAAGTTATTATACAAATAGTTTTGATAATATTTGAAACAAAACTAAAAGTGACACTTATGAATATTTATAAGAACTTAATTTTTTTCTAACGTGACAAACAAGTTTATTGAGACAACAAATTTATCTGAAAAATAAAACTAAAACTGAAATTACATATAAAAGCAGAATATTAGTAGAAATTATTATATACATCACTGCAGAAACATGAATACATTAACAATTGCATTTGTAACCTTCCTCGTTTGTCAAGTGCAAAGTGCTACAGATGTGTCGCCAAGTGTTGTTCCAATTATTTCCGAAACGATTGCTTTGGAAAAGGATGGAAATTTTCACTACAGGTACCTACCTTTCTTTAGTAAGCAACTGTTGAATTGTCATAGAAAAATGTGAAACTAAATAATATTTACAAAAGTGTTATAGCATCTTAATTTTATATCTTTAGTTTTAATATTTTTTTGGTCTACCTAATGTGAAATACATTTGAAAAAATCAATATGTGATTATCACGTACAATTAGACCTGAACTTTGAGGGTCTAAAAACAATTTGAAAATTTTTAATTTTCATTATGTTAAGAGGACTGTTTTTCACATTGATTAGTCACTATTAATTCCTTAATAGATCTTAAACCAGTCTCGATAAATAAGGACGATTAATCAGTGGAAGTAATTATTTTTTGAAAATCAGTACCCACTTTTTTACGCGTATACAGAGCTCTTTATCTCATTTTATTTACTAGTCCATGCTGAAGATTATCATTATACACGTGTTTTAAAAATAAATAGCACAAATGGTAACAGTTATTCTACAGCTAAAAGGACATTTTTTGCTTAAAAATTACCTTAGTAAAATATTCCCCCCTTAGGATACACAGCCTCTTGAAGTTACAAAAAAAATATATGGAATAGCCGCTGTAATTTGAAAATAAGTTCATGTATAATTTTTTTTTTAAACAAGCTTTTAGTGTCACCATGCATTGTCATCCAAACTAAACGCGTAGGCAAAATTTCAGCTTAATCCGTTGGGGATAACTGTTTTAAAATTCATTTGCAAAATTTGACCCGTATTAAACAAGGCAAGTTAAATAAAAGCTTGTAAAAATGTTGTAAAAAAGGTATAATAGTCAAATTTTACTCAAATTTTCTAGTAATACACGTGTAACTTCTCAACAGTTTTTCGAAAAATTTGAAGTTCTACTTTCATATTAATAACACAGCCTCACCAAAAAAGGTCGTGATCTGAATCCGAGGTCAAAAAAATTCGTATACCTCTTAAATTTATGTGTAGAGCCAAAAACATCCCTTAAATAGGGGTAAAGTTATGAATACCAGTGTCATTATGGAAATAAGTATAAATGGGCACTTTGCAAACTCAATACCGTTGTCAGATTTCTCTTCTCAGATTGAAAAACTCCAAAGTGAATTTTCCGGTATTAAAAGTTTTTCGAATACTTCTTGTGAATTTGGAGGTGGTTTCCACCTCTTAGACGGGTACGGGCAATGCAGGTGAGGGCTGTTCTTCTCAGTTAACTGCGACCACTGCGCAGTCAAAACAATCTTCCTCCACTCCGTTCAGCAAAGGGTAGTTTTTACCCCTTTAGGCTGTGTTCACCCTCCACCATGTCTCCCTTGCATTCTCAAGAGCTTGTAAGCTAGAAGCTTTCTTGGCGCAGATCTATGTCCGGAAGGATATAGAAGTACAAAGGGTATAGAAGGCGCACCAACCCCGTCGAGGGAATCCTTAGATATAATAAATGAGAGCACGAGGGTTGCAAAGTGCCCATTCATACTCCTTTCCATAATGATATGGTATTCATAAATTTACCCCTATTTAAGGGATGTTTTAGGCTCTACACATAAAAAGTAGTATACGGTTTTTATTTAACCTCGGATTCAGATCCGGCGTCGAAAAATACATAGGTATACCATGGTCAGTCATCTAGATCACGACCTTTTTTTGTGGGGTTGTGTAATTTATTCTTCAATAATAAATATTGGAAAGAAAATAAAAGTTCTTTGAACAATTCTTCTTTAATACTTTTGTACCTAGTGAAATGTTGGTAATTCAATAATCCAGCATCATTTCTAAAACCTGTTGCTGAAGAAATTTTAAATAATATCGAACATTTTATTTGTAGTTATGAAACTGGAGATGGCATAAAGGCTCATGAAGAAGGTAATCTCAAAAAAGTAAATGATGAATTAGTGGAAACCGTTAGTGGTGGTTGGGAATATACTGCACCAGATGGAAAAGCTATTTCCATTTCTTATGTTGCTGATGAAACCGGCTATCATCCCACTGGCGACTCCATTCCAGTAGCTCCTCCTATTCCTGAACCGATTGCCAAACTTATTCAGTACTTAGAAGCGCACCCTCAACTACAAAAAGTCAGCGAAGAATCTACAACATAACTTTCGAAAATTAAGGCCCTAATTACAAAACCTATGTAAATAAACAAAAATGATATAATTACTAGATAATATAAAAAATGCTATAAAAAGAGAGTTGCAAATAATAAATATATGAATATATACAATACTTTGTTTTGATCCTTATTTATTTAATTTATGTGTAAAAACAATCATTTAATTAAACGTTATATTTATTTCAAGAAAGGTGACATTTGTACTAGGATTAAAATATAAGAATAGTGTTTCGTATACTTAATACAATAAATAATTGGTGCGAATAAACACATTAAAAGCAATGAATGTATTCACATTGTTAAATTATCGAGTATCTATATTTTCATTTAGTATTGAGCATTTTGACAGTTTGATTAGTTACGTTACAATATAGCAACGATTATAAGAATAAACTCATATTTAGTGCTAAATCTAAGTAAATATTTCCAAATTCCTTATTAAGGAGATTTTATACCAGTTTACAATGTTGCTATTTGCTTTTGCCTTTTGGTTATTATAGATGGTCTATTTCTACTACTATTGTCACGTTTCCGTTGGTGTTGCGTCCTAAAGATGTTATGGCAGAAACTTCGGTTAGCACACAGTCGGGGTTGGTCGTGCGATATTTAGAACTGTAAAGTTCAGGGCGCCAGTAACCTATCAAATACCTACGTTTCTCAGGTCCGGTTACAAAATTTTAAGTTCAAAAACTTACTCGGAACGCTTATGACAAAACCTGTAAAATTCACAACTTTACACGCGCACAATAAAGAAATAACATAACCAGGAGATAATAATGATTTACTAAATAATAATTATTATGAATATTGTAACATAGACAACAAAACTATATGTTCATACAGACATATACAGGGTGTTTCAGAAAGACCTCCAACAAAAACGACAAAAAATAAGAATTTTTTTGTCTTATGAACTATGTGTCTATCTCCTCTTGTTTTTGAGATACAGAGCGACAAAACAAAATTTTTTAAATAGAATTTTTACGAATATTTTCAAACGGTGCGAAATATTTTTATGAAATTTTGTATTTCAGGGTTTTTAAGGATTCCAAATACGCTGGTCTAATTATTTTTTGTATATTTCATAAAGGGTGCTAATTATGCTACATTTCTATTACATTTCAAGTTCTAATTTTTGTAAGGTTAGGTTTTTTACCATTCGGGCTCCAATTTATAATGTACAATTTTATTTTCTAAAAATAATGTACGCTTCTCTTAACTTCCTAATGTGGATGGTTTTCGAGAAAAAAGGCTTTTAATTGAACTCTTACAACATTACGGTGTATAAAATAAGTTACCTTTCTCAAAGTAGGCTTATGTCAAAACTTCTTGATGGATGTATCAAAAACAACGGATACATTCTTAGTAATATTTTAAACTCTAATTAACCTTATATCAACATTTTAGTGATTGTTAGTGACTGTAGTTAGTAATGACTAATTACAATCACTAAAATTTTGATATAAAGTTAGAGTTTAAAATATTACTAAGCATGTATGCATTGTCTATGATACATCCATCAATAAGTTTTGACATAAGCCTTCTTTGAGAAAAGTCATTTATTTTATACACCGTAATATTGTAAGAGTTTAATTAAAAGCCTTTTTTCTCGAAAACCGTCCACATTAAGAAGTTTTAACAAGAGTACATTATTTTTAGAAAATCAAATTGTTCATTATAAATTGGAGCCAGAATGGTAAAAACCTTACCTTAAAAAAATTTGAACTTAAAATGTAACAGGAATGTAGCATAACTAGCGCCCTCTATGAAATATCCAAAAAATAATGAGATCAGCGTATTTGGCATCTTTAAAGTCCCGGAATACCAAATTTCATAAAAATATTTCGCACCGTTTGTAAATTTTCGTAAAAATTCTATTTAAAAAAATTTGTTTTATAGCTCTGTATCTCGAAAACAAGAGGAGATAGACATATAGTTCATAAGACAAAAAATTTTTATTTTTTGTCGTACTATCACCCTCTGTGTTTACGGGATGTCTTTCTGAAACACCCTGTATATGTACATTGTACCTATATAAAACGATAATAGATGTGTATCAAGACAAAACTGAGATAAATGTGTAAGTATAGTTAGTTCATTGGTATAAATTATCACTCATCAGACAAAAAAAGCCATATCTATATAATATAACTAAAAAAAAGATAACTAAATCCACAGCTTATCTGTGGATGATCATCGTCGTGGTACAGCAAAATGGCAGAACAGTCTGATGGGACGTCCGGTATACTGTAACAGCTTCCAATTTTTCACAATTTCCGATTCGCACGAACTGTAAACCAGTCAGCAATTTTTAACTTTTCGGCCGCAACTATTGAGTGTTGATGTAACTGGTAGAAGAATGCACCAGAATATGCACCATGTACTAAAATTTCCTAAAATCGAGATTTACACCATTGTTAAGGTCTAGTCGATCGCGGAAAACATCAAATAATTACTTGGTGTTGAGCTATATATCATAAAATGGGTAGCTTGTGTAATGGATCTCTATGTGTTGAAACTATGGATAGATATCTTTATATCCAGCAAGGCACGCGAAATTATAAGCCGTTAGCACCGTTTCCAAACAATACGGTCACAGTTATAATACAATTTTCTAATATATCCTAAAGGGATACTTTAAAATAATAATATCGACGAAAATTGCAATAATTCACCCGCTTCACACTTAAATAGCTAACTAATAACTCTCTTTCTAAGAATGATAACTATATCGATATGAACAGGTTTTGTGTTTTTAATACCCTCAAAAACGTTGTTCTATAAATATTCGAGATTACGCCAACAATTCTTAACAGTAATAGGAAAAATCAAATAATTTTTAACAAATGGCATTACTTAATTTTAAACTGCGCAACTTTATATACTAATAACTAGTTACCATTTAAACATAATAAAACCACTCAAATTTATGCAAATATCTCCAAATGAAAGAGAAGGTCAATTTTACGTATATCTGGTTGCATATTAGTAGAAGTTGTCTAATTTTTAAGCGGTTTACTCTATAATTACACTATGGTTAAACACCGATCCCAGGAGGGACGGTATGTCTTTCTATACAAACCTTTCCTAAATAGGCTTCTGTGAATACACTGACATACAGGCCACTAGAAGTTGGGCGAACATCGCGAGCCTTCCCATCCATTTATAAAGTACAATTTGCGTTGCTTGATTTTTCATATCGCTAACATGAATGCCAAGTCGCTAGGCCGCACTCGCCCCATACGACATTGTTTATACCTTTCATCCTAATTCACATCTTATTTGAAGCATCGAGACAAGTTCAAAATTGCAAGATGTCTATTAGGGTCGTCTTTGGTAAAAATGGTGTTAAGTGCACTGAATATAATAAAGGAAAATAAGGAACGGCGTAGTGGCGCAGGGCTTTAAATCTGCATATTCAGACGATAGAACATCAATTCGATACAATTTAACTACCGTTTCGAATAAATTATCGTGCCGAATCGTATCTTGTGAACAGGGTGTAAAATCAAGTATTTTGGGTCCAATCAGTTTTGTAAGAGTTAGGGTCCTTTTGCATATATTATATGTTATCTTAAATCCATGTTTTGTCTAATAAATTTCGTTTTGAATTCGAGTTGCCTTTATGATTATTGACTCTCGTTCCTATATCTATTCAAAAAAATTTGTTTACGATAGTACTACTTCTGAATTCAAATAGTTCTATTGTCATAGGCCTCAAGCAAATAATTATTTCACTAAATGCTGATAATTAAGTTTTTTAACTACGATGTAAAATAAATTGACAAAAAAAAGTAATGGATAATTATATGACGGTCAATTAATTTCACTGCAACCAAATCTGAGTAAAAATTAACTGAATAATTGTTAAATTTGACTTAACTCTTAATTGTTCTTATATGCCCATAGTAAAGTGAACAGTGACTTACTGGGGAGTAAATTCGTCAATTTTGCCTTCAAAAATTAAAATTTATGTTGTAGGTACCTACTCATAAAAAAGTGAAAATTTCCCTCAACCCGGTATGGACAGAAATTGAAATATTAATCAATGCGATGTGAGTAAAATTTCACTCAATTATTTTTACATGTATAAATAATTTTTTGTAAAAAGCAAATATCCAATCATAACTCGCTTTACTAGTATTAGTTTTACATTGGCGGATTTGTGTATTTGCTAATTTTCATGAGCTAGTATAAATCCATGATATTCCTAAAATCATCATGCAGATCAGTTTAAAAAACCTATAGAAATCTTAATAAAAGTAGAAACTAGATTTTTCAGTAAATTGCACAAATATCGATCGATTGTCAATAATATAGCCCTTTTTTCTTTATCTTTTGGGTATTTTGCCACCTGTAAAAAAATTTAAGGTTATGAACGATATGTACGATATCATTTTACATTCTTATAAAAAGGAATTTGCCTAACAAAAAAATACACATTTAAAAAGATTTTCACATTATAAACATATTCATAAGTATTTACAACACGTATTTTGAATTTGATTAAAAAAATCAAATTCAGGGTGTAGTCAAGCTCCTACACCTACCATTTTTTGTATTGTACATGTCTTTTCAAAAATCAAATGTAAAGTTTTCATTACTATTTAATGTTTGTTAAGGCCCTTAATTTTCAAGTAAAAAGCAATCATTTTACACGTTATTTATCCTCATGTACTAGTTAAGAGAGTTCTACGCCTAATGATTGTGTAAAAAAAACCATCCATCAAACTTAAATTAGAAAATGTTACATTTTTCTAAAAATCTCTCCAAATAAATTGTTACATATGTAGGTAATTATGAAATTTTGCTCGAATTTAAACACCATAGAATTTAAGAAGTACCTAATCCTTTAACATCGGTATCAGTAATTAACCGTCTGCGTTTTAGAAGAATTTTCAAGAAAAATACAATTTTAAATTGGTGAAATTTTATTAGAAGTTTTCTTTTTCTCAAAGGTCACACCAGTGCGAATTCGCACCATCGTTTTTTTTTTGAACAGCTGGCATTTCTCAAGTAGCAGTTGCCGAGGGTTCTCCCACCACGACAATTTCTTCTACAGCCCAAACAGTCGAGCCGTACCACAGTTGGCCTCAGTCTGTTATTGTCAGCTAAACGAGAGACTGAAAAGTCCGATCGGTGCGAATTCGCACTAATGTGACTTTAGTGTGGGCAAAACTGTGGCTGAATTTATATCATATAATCTAAAAATAGAGTGAATTGAAATGCAAATTCAATTTTTTTCACCTCATTTTTTAGGTGTCGAATAAACTAGAACATTGTTTATTTAGTTATTGTTAATAATTTTTCAAACATTTGTTTTTATTTAATAGTTTAATTGTAACGTATATTTGTCAATAAATTATGGATTATATTGGTTAAATCAATATTTTTATACAAAAGAGTGCAAAATAAACATCAATTTACAGAAAAGGAGCCAAAAATTACAACTTCAAAAAGTTCCCATATTGGAGATACCGGGAAAAATCGATAATATTATTTTATTAATATGAAGTATTTTTTTCTTAAAAATATAGACTGAACTTCAAAATCCTTTCTTTAATTTTTCTCTAGCCATTATTTATAAAAAAAATACGAATTAAAAACAAGTCTTTTTCGAAAAATGCAATGATTATTATATGTATAATGGTAGTAGTTAGAGTTGCTTCATAAAGAATATTTTTTTTTTGAAATTGATCAACTGATTGAAGCAGTGAAGGAATTAAATTTTTCTTTCGAGAATTTTAAATTGTTTCATAATTTTGCAGAGTTGGTTGTGGTAATACACAGGATGTTGTCTGATACGTGACACCCAACTCTTTCATTTTAAATAGAGCGCAATGTATATCTTTCTTCTATTAGATTTCAAATCAAAAATTTAATAAATGCATATAATTGTCTGTAAATAAATCTGACAAACAAAGTGTGTGAGTAGTTAGAAATACTTTACCCTTTATACTGAAAGTTCCCTCAAATTTAATTTGATTTTGCTGATATTTTCAACTGATGAATATAGCTTTGGATATACATTGATGTTATTGTATTTCAACATCGAAGGTTTTTGCACAGGATCATTCATATACACATATTTGTTTTGATTTTCTATCTAGAATAAAATGGTAAATACAGGTAAGTCTATTTTGGAAAGTAGGTATCAAACATTAGTCTATAAGCAAAATGCACACGCGAGCAACGGCGCGCATTACGATACCTGAATCAGTTTTTATCGATATCACTCGGATTATCCCATCCATTCCTGAGAAAAGCTGGACGATTCTTCCTAACTTCTATCGCTGTGAGGTCAGATTGTCGTCTTTTAATAGAACTAAAGTCCCAACAATAACCTCGTTTTGTGAATTGAATTTCCATTTAGTACCCACGGTCCTGCAATGACTACAGATATTCCTTTGACTAGCGTCGCCAAAAATGTTGGATTATTTGCTGAATGTGTCGAAATCGTAATGGACGATCAAATAAACATTCTGATGGTAATCACGTTAAAGCTCTCCCAATTATAAAATGTCCAAGAGTAAGAGCCTCGAGGTCAGGAGGATCATTTGATAAAGGTATAAGAGGACGTGAGTTTAGGATTGCCTCTATTCGGACCAAGTATGAAACATCGTATGTAAAATGTAAGTTACTCATTATTCTTTTGAGATGATGTTTGGCTGATTTCACAGCAGCCCAAATATCACCGAAATGGGTAGAACGAGCTGCCACTCGATTTGATTATTATTTAATTAATTTTCCGCAAAGTGCATTCAAAAAATTATTAATGGTAAATCATTTACCAGTTCTAGATGAACAACTTTACTAGCTAAATTAACAGATGAATATGCAGAAATAAGTTTTTATTAATTTCTTATTCCTCGATTTACCATTTTTCACGAGGTAAGGTCCTGCAAAATCTGTTGTTGTTCACACATGAAACCCATGGACATTGCTTGTTTTGTTCTTGCATTTTTTACCCGAAGTCTTGACATCAAACGTGAATTTGAAAGTTTTCTTACTAAATGTACTTTTCTATCCCAAAGAATACATATACATATACATATATATATATTTAGATGTCCTTGTATACCGTTGCGTATTATGCATCACCACTTTCAATAATATTAAACTATACTATAACTAATAATACTTAAAATTATATACCTATATACTGTCCCTCATCTCATGATAGCCACCAACTGGACCGCGTAAGCGCGCTAGGCCGTTTTTGAGCATGTTTGGAGGAATGTTTTACCTATTTCGCATCATTTTATGTGAAAATTAGAATATACGTTTCGTAGTAGGTATTATACTTCTACTTCTAATACAGCTAAAAAATTAAAATCGGACTACCTATCTCCAAAACATCTAGAAATCTTGCAAAATAGTGTACCAAAAAATTAAAATTGCAATTGTGCCAAAACTAATGGTACGACAGCGCCTGCTTTGTGTACACTAAAAGTACATATAAGTATTTCACTAGTTTTGTACACAGATTCAGAAATGACGGAGCAATGAATTAAAAAAAACCTAAATTTTCCGATTTTTTCGGGTTTTCTTCGTTTCTAATTATCCGATCCGATCGATCGACCTCTCATGTTATTTGTATTTCGATTCTTTACAAATTGCCTCTGTATACCATTCAGATTGCTTCTTTAGTTTAGGTTTTATAAGCAAAAAACTAGAAGAATGCGTTTTTTATTGCAAAGAAACTATTTGTAAAAAATTAGGTAATCAATGGTAAATTGAAGTAGGAGCATAAGTATCTACATACTGTCTTTTATATGGTTTCACAGTCCGTTTGCTACTAGTATTTTTGTCACAAACAAAAGCTCTATTGATCGGCCTAATACTGGGATATTAGTAGAAAAGTGCAGGGTGATTGAGTATCTGTTTTGTGTTGATGGTTTTATACCGTTTATCGTCGACACAATTTCAGCTTTAGCTAGATCTGAGCAATTTTTCTGTACGAGGTAGATATCATCGGCTGAAGATTTTCATATAAATTCAAGTCCCCCCCTGTTGGGTCATTCACTACACTAACTATTCCCTGGGGTGGTGATTAAGGGTTTCCTGGCATCCTCTGTATTGCTGTACCTAGTTCGTGTGGTGGCGTAACCAACCAGATTCCCATTAGTCTTTGTAGCCTGTTTCTGGTCCTAGTGATGATGTAACCAACTGCATCGCAGAGAAGTAGCTGTGTAGTGGCCCCTCTAGAAGTCTATCTATAGTCTGCAGGCACCAGATAAGCTACACAACCTATTATTTTAATGAATTAATAATAATATTTGTTGCTAATCCAAGCTATGTACAGGGCTAACTTTAAACATGTGTAGAGATTTACCTACAATACTTTACTTAAATATTATTTTTAATTCAAATGTGACTATTGTTATATTTTAAATTGTAAACACCTATTCGGAATTTCCGATAATCGCATTACCTACATGCCTTCAATATTGTTTATGTTCAAAATTCCGATTTTAAGTATTTGCTAGAAGTATACTAATATAATTAGATATTCCCGAATTTGTTTTAATGGCATTTCCATCACTATTTGTTACCTGACCGATCTTGGGTCGGTAGGACGGTTGGGCAGAAGAGTAATTCGATCTCAGCGGTTCGACGAGTTAACACCTACCAGCTAAGCTTTCCTAGATCTCTCAGTGTTTGATATAATTTGTTAACGGTAACTTAAAATATAATTAAGCTAGATAAACTAGTGTGTATTATTTCCTGCCCAGACCGTCCAACTTCAGGATCAATATTATAACGATCTTTCGGAAAAATACTGAGTAACCTAATTATATATTACATTAATTATAAGATTTGAATAGTAATTTATGTTGGCAACGAACTGCTCAGGATTTATTGGTGTGGACTGTATTTGGAAATATGCACATTTATTTCGTACACTTTTATTTCATAAGCTTTTATTACAATTGAACTTAACTTCTGTAGTAACCTGATTCAAATATTTAAAAAATCCCGCGCGATTTACTTATTCGAATAAGAATAAGAAGAGGAGATCTGGAGATCCTAGGCTTATGGTTAGTTAATTAGGAAAAGAGAGATTATGTATTATTATGTTATGTGTGAAAAGAAAAAGAATTTAAATGTTATGTTTGTGCCTGCCCTGGTAGTTTGCACAATAATTTTGGTTTATTTACTGAACCTGCACATATTCTAAATTGACATAGAACCAGTGGCTGCATATATCTATCGCTGTTAAATTTACTAAAGTAATCTCCAATTTCTCTATTAATAACAAATATTCTATTATAAAATGTGTTTTATAATGCCTCCATCTTGATTGTTATGGATCAGCAAGTTTTTTTATAAATGTCACTCCATTGATAGTATTAACTTCATGTAATATTGTATTTTAGAATTTTCTTAAAAAAAACACATGGAGGTCAAATTAGAACTGCTTTCGGATTATAACATTATCTCTTTATCAAAAGACCTATGTTCTTTGTCGGGAATATGACGGGGCTATTGAAAAACCGTTATACGAAATGCAATACCAACTGTAGGGCTACACCTCTGTCTGTGTACCCACAAATGAGTGACATACCATATTTCCGTGTAAATGAATCGCGTATTTTCCAATCAGTAGGAACAGATTTTGCAGGACCTTACCTCGTGAAAAATGGTAGATCGAGGAATAAGAAATTAATAAAAACTTATTTCTGCATATTCATCTGTTAATTTAGCTAGTAAGGTTGTTCATCTAGAACTGGTAAATGAGTACACAGAAAGAGGTGTAGCCCTACAGTTGGTATTGCATTTCGTATAACGGTTTTTCAATAGCCCCGTCATATTCCCGACAAAGAACATAGGTCTTTTGATAAAGAGATAATGTTATAATCCGAAAGCAGTTCTAATTTGACCTCCATGTGTTTTTTTTAAGGAAAATTCTAAAATACAATATTACATGAAGTTAATACTATCAATGGAGTGACATTTATAAAAAAACTTGCTGATCCATAACAATCAAGATGAAGGCATTATAAAACACATTTTATAATAGAATATTTGTTATTAATAGAGAAATTGGAGATTACTTTAGTAAATTTAACAGCGATAGATATATGCAGCCACTGGTTCTATGTCAATTTAGAATATGTGCAGGTTCAGTAAATAAACCAAAATTATTGTGCAAACTACCAGGGCAGGCACAAACATAACATTTAAATTCTTTTTCTTTTCACACATAACATAATAATACATAATCTCTCTTTTCCTAATTAACTAACCATAAGCCTAGGATCTCCAGATCTCCTCTTCTTATTCTTATTCGAATAAGTAAATCGCGCGGGATTTTTTAAATATTTGAATCAGGTTACTACAGAAGTTAAGTTCAATTGTAATAAAAGCTTATGAAATAAAAGTGTACGAAATAAATGTGCATATTTCCAAATACAGTCCACACCAATAAATCCTGAGCAGTTCGTTGCCAACATAAATTACTATTCAAATCTTATAATTAATGTAATATATAATTAGGTTACTCAGAATTTTTCCGAAAGATCGTTATAATATTGATCCTGAAGTTGGACGGTCTGGGCAGGAAATAATACACACTAGTTTATCTGGCTTAATTATATTTTAAGTTACCGTTAACAAATTATATCAAACACTGAGAGATCTAGGAAAGCTTAGCTGGTAGGTGTTGTCTCGTCGAACCGCTGAGATCGAATTACTCGTCTGCCCAACCGTCCTACCGACCCAAGATCGGTCAGGTAACAAATAGTGATGGAAATGCCATTAAAACAAATTCGGGAATATCTAATTATATTAGTACACTTCTAGCAAATACTTAAAATCGGAATTTTGAACATAAACAATATTGAAGGCATGTAGGTAATGCGATTATCGGAAATTCCGAATAGGTGTTTACAATTTAAAATATAACAATAGTCACATTTGAATTAAAAATAATATTTAAGTAAAGTATTGTAGGTAAATCTCTACACATGTTTAAAGTTAGCCCTGTACATAGCTTGGATTAGCAACAAATATTATTATTAATTCATTAAAATAATAGGTTGTGTAGCTTATCTGGTGCCTGCAGACTATAGATAGACTTCTAGAGGGGCCACTACACAGCTACTTCTCTGCGATGCAGTTGGTTACATCATCACTAGGACCAGAAACAGGCTACAAAGACTAATGGGAATCTGGTTGGTTACGCCACCACACGAACTAGGTACAGCAATACAGAGGATGCCAGGAAACCCTTAATCACCACCCCAGGGAATAGTTAGTGTAGTGAATGACCCAACAGGGGGGGACTTGAATTTATATGAAAATCTTCAGCCGATGATATCTACCTCGTACAGAAAAATTGCTCAGATCTAGCTAAAGCTGAAATTGTGTCGACGATAAACGGTATAAAACCATCAACACAAAACAGATACTCAATCACCCTGCACTTTTCTACTAATATCCCAGTATTAGGCCGATCAATAGAGCTTTTGTTTGTGACAAAAATACTAGTAGCAAACGGACTGTGAAACCATATAAAAGACAGTATGTAGATACTTATGCTCCTACTTCAATTTACCATTGATTACCTAATTTTTTACAAATAGTTTCTTTGCAATAAAAAACGCATTCTTCTAGTTTTTTGCTTATAAAACCTAAACTAAAGAAGCAATCTGAATGGTATACAGAGGCAATTTGTAAAGAATCGAAATACAAATAACATGAGAGGTCGATCGATCGGATCGGATAATTAGAAACGAAGAAAACCCGAAAAAATCGGAAAATTTAGGTTTTTTTTAATTCATTGCTCCGTCATTTCTGAATCTGTGTACAAAACTAGTGAAATACTTATATGTACTTTTAGTGTACACAAAGCAGGCGCTGTCGTACCATTAGTTTTGGCACAATTGCAATTTTAATTTTTTGGTACACTATTTTGCAAGATTTCTAGATGTTTTGGAGATAGGTAGTCCGATTTTAATTTTTTAGCTGGATTAGAAGTAGAAGTATAATACCTACTACGAAACGTATATTCTAATTTTCACATAAAATGATGCGAAATAGGTAAAACATTCCTCCAAACATGCTCAAAAACGGCCTAGCGCGCTTACGCGGTCCAGTTGGTGAATATCAGGAGATGAGGGACAGTATATAGGTATACAATTTTAAATATTATTAGTTATAGTATAGTTTAATATTATTGAAAGTGGTGATGCATAATACGCAACGGTATACAAGGACATCTAAATATATATATATGTATATGTATATGTATTCTTTGGGATAGAAAAGTACATTTAGTAAGAAAACTTTCAAATTCACGTTTGATGTCAAGACTTCGGGTAAAAAATGCAAGAACAAAACAAGCAATGGTCATGGGTTTCACATCATAGTGATTCCGTATATTGGTATTATTTATTATGTATATCTGCCAGACTGTCTTTTATATGATGGCACAGTCCGTTTGCTAGTAGTATATTTGTCACAAAATCACTGATTTAATACACTATTGATTGGCCTATATATGGAATACGCGTTAACAAAATGTAAAAAAATACACACTAGTTTCCTCGAATAAGAGCCGCTGAGCACACCCA
This sequence comes from Anoplophora glabripennis, assembly GCF_000390285.2. Taxonomy (NCBI): domain Eukaryota; kingdom Metazoa; phylum Arthropoda; class Insecta; order Coleoptera; family Cerambycidae; genus Anoplophora; species Anoplophora glabripennis. Next base: position 100,042 of record NW_019417130.1, read on the forward strand.
AGAGATCCTGCAAATATTGTTTCCCTCCCAAAGCAGAACTAAAAAAAACTGGCGGGAGTTCCCTTAGCAAAATTACGTCAACAATTGTATTAAAAATGGTACCCATATAAACCTCAAGAGTATTTATTAGTGTTGAATCTTAATAAATAAAATGGAGTATGTATATTGCATATATTGTATAAAATGGTTGTTGGGCACTTTTTTAAATTTAAGTCTCTGCTCCCTGGTCAGTATTGCCCTGATCTAAAAAGGAGAGAACAATTGTATTTTGTTTGACAGTATTGACAGTTATGCTTGATATATGAATAGTAATCTTTGTCATTCATAAAAATAGAAATAAAGTTGTTATTTCAAGTAACAAGAAGTTATTTTAATAGACAAGGAACCCGAACATGACGCCCGAGCAGGGACTTGCAAGGAGAGAATAAACAATTTGTTGGTTGACACAGCCTTCCTGAATACGTTAGTTGTTCCTCGCAGGGAGCAGCATTGTGTATATGTAAAATTGGGCGAAAATCGGCCATTTTATCCAATTTGAAGAATGAGTGAAGAGAAAGAATTTCATGTTAGTTAAAAAAGAGCCACCGTAAAACAAAGGATTAACCTTTTTCATAGATGGAGTTGATTAACGCGTCCGAGAGCGAGAATTTTGTTGTCGAAGAAGAATGCGCGTTAGAGCTTGAATCAAGGCTAAATGCAGCACTTTCGTTAATATCCGATTATGAAGAAATTCAGTTGCAAATCGAATTAACAGTGTCTGAATCCGAGATAGAAAAGCAGATCCAGGATCGTTCAGGATTTCAGAGTCAGTATATATGGATTGATTTTCGATCAGAATTACACACTTTAAATAAATTGAACATAGATCGTCACGTCATTTGTAGAAATCCCATTACAATTTAATTGCATGGGTTTTCAGATGCCAGTGAACGAGCTTATGGGGGATGTATCTATTTACGCTCAGTAGATGGTTATGGCAATGTGTATGTTCGTTTATTGTATGCAAAGACAAAGGTCAGCCATGTGAAACCAACCACAATTCCCAGACTTGAATTATGTGGGGCACTAATATTGTCAACGTTATATCAAAAGGTAGTCCAGTCTTTAAATATAAGATTCGATCATTGTCAATTTTGGTTTTGGTCATACTCAACTATCGTCCTCGCTTGGCTTAAAATTGAACCTTTTAGGCTCAAAACCGTTGTGTGCAACCGTATTTCGGAGATACAAACTAATGCGCATCCGTATTCATGGCGGCACATTTCCGATTCTAACAACCCTGCAGATTTATTGTCCAGAGGTACAGTCCTCCAATTTAAAAAATTCCTCACTGTGGTGGCAAGGGGCTGAGTGGCTCCAGGAGGAAGATTATGATAAAGACTTTGTATCTAATGAAAGATGTTTACAAGATGATAGTGATTTGCCAGATTTGAAGGTCATTAAACAGTGTCTTATTACGCGCAAAGGTGAAGAATCGTTTTCTTTTCAAAATTATTCATGTTGCAATAAACTACGGCGAGTGATTGCATATTGTTTGAGATTTTGTAATAACTGCAAACGTAAAGCCAATGATCGCACATACGGTTCTTTGACTACAAAGGAACTCAATGCTTCGGTTTTAATATTAGTAAAAAAAGGTCAGCTTGAATCATTCCGGGAAGGTATTAATTCTTTAGATGCTCAAGGTACAATAAAGCAACGTAGTAAATTATTAAAACTTACACCTTTTTGCATACTGATAGAACCTTAAGAGTTAAAAATAGATTGACCAATTCAAATTACTCTTTTGATAAAATAAACCCCTTGATATTGTCGGCTGATCATTACTTGACCAAACTGTTGTTTCGCTATAAACATGGGAAATTATTGCACGCTGGACCGCAGCAATTATTGTCTTCAATACGTGAACGATATTGGATTGTATCCGGTCGGAAACTTGCTAGAAAAACTGTCCACGAATGTGTCAAATGTGTCAGAGTAAATCCAAAGGCTTTTGCGCCCTCTATGGGAAATTTTCCGATTCAACGTGTAACGTCTTCCCCTCGCTTTTATCACACTAGTGTCGATTATGCCTGTCCTCTGTGGTTAGCAAATAGAAAGAGCAGAGGAAGCAAATTGTTAAAATGTTATGTATGTATCTTCATTTGTTTTTCCACCAAATGTATACATAATATGGAACTTGTAACATAACTGTCCACCGGGGCATTTATAATGGCTATGCGTAGGTTCATAGGTCGTCGTGCAGGCCTGCGCATATGTACTCGGATAACGGAAAGAATTTTGTTGGAGCCAACTCTGACTTAAAAGAATTTGGGAACATGTTAAAACAAAATTCAGATAGCCAATGCAAACAAAGATGTTAACTGGCACTTTATCCCCCCGTATCCACCCCATTTTGGTGGCTTATGGGAGGCGGCGCGGCGGTTAGGTCCACCAAGTTTCATTTGAACAGGGTAGCGGGAAACGCGCACTTGACCTTGGATACATGGATGTATACATTTTTTAATTGGCCGCTCATTAACGTCACTATCAGATTGTGAGCTGGAAAATGTCCCCACCATGTTGGGTACTTATTTAAATTTAAAAGTCTCTGCGCTCTGGTCAGTGTTGCCCTGACCTAAAAAGGAGAGAACAATTGTACTTTGTTTGACAGTATTGACAGTTATGCTTGATATATGAATATTTGTCATATATTTGTCATTCATAAAAATAGAAATAAAGTTGTTATTTCAACTAACAAGAAGTTAAAAAGATAAGGAACCCGAATATTATGCAATGGTTTTCTTTTCAAGACCACTGGTTTATACTTTTCTGCGAAAACACCTAGAAAGGTCGTCACAAAGTTAAAATAAATGTAGATCCAAGAATAATGCCTTGTGGGACTCTTGCTTCTATTTCTAATCGTTTACTAACAGCGTTATTAATTTTAACTGTTAATTCGTTTTTAGATAACATTTTAATTAATCTAACCCATGCCCCTTTACTCCAATATCATGTTATTTTTGTAATAATATACCAATAACAAATAATGTAATATGCCCGAGTTAAATCCATAAATACTACAATACATTTTTTCCCATTATTAATATGGTTAATGTATCTCCTGCATCTTCATTTTATTAAGAAAAGAGTATGAAACAATTAACTTCAATGGCCAGTGGCTAATAAAATATTGCAATTCTTAGGAAACAATAGCACTGCAGAAAAAATACACACTAAAAATTCACCCTGCATTTCAGAACCACTATTTCTTTCCGAAATGAGAATATAATTTTTGACAGCAATTAACATCTTGTTAACCATGCTTGCTATGAATAATAATATTTCAAGTTTTTTTCAGTGTTTGTTAATAATGATTTTTACGTAAAACAGCAATTAAATATTCAAAGCAATTAAAGTAGGGGTACCCAATTAAAGTTATTTTTGAATTTAAATAGTGATAAGAATACCTTATATAAATGTAGAATAGGTAAATTTATGTTAACTGTTATTGCAATAGTATTTCAAAATGAAGACATCAATACTTCTGTTTGGAATACTTTTATTAACTGTTAGTCAGTCAGGTGAGATTTTATTATTATAACCAAATATATAACCTAATTCATTTTGTATTAATTTAATATAATATTTGAGACAGTAGAAGAAACCGTCACATTTATTTTTGTTTTTAATTTTGCTATCAAATTTCTGTCAATTTAAGTTGAAACTAAAAAACTGAATAAAAAAGACAGTTGAAATCAAATATGACTCGTTTTTCGAATAAGTTTGGAAGGAACCCTTTTTAATGTAATTAGGAACCAAATTCACTATCCAATTATAGAAGCATTCAATGGTATTGTCTGAAGTTATTTATTTGGGGCATAGTCTTCGTTTTCCATTATTTGTTGAATATTTTGACATTTATGACGAAATTAGTGAAATATATCCTTGCGCCAAAAGGTCGTTATTTTTTATGAAAATGTTTATGCCTACTATCGAAATAAATGAAATAGACACCCAAGTCTGGAAAACGATATTAAGAAAACGTACTAGCGAAAAAATTTGAAATTTGGACCATATTTTACCTCACTATTACTCTATATATGCTAAAATTTCAGTCAGTTTCGTTATCCCATTTTTTAGTTATTTATGAAAATATTATAATATAATATAAAAAAATCGCAGTTTTCTGCCTACAAAATTGATACCTCCCATTTTAACTGGCAACTTTTTTGTTAATTGATGAAAAAATTCCAAATTTTTACTGACGTATAAGAATATCATATTTATAACTGTATTATTTTAACAATTTTTTCAGATTGTTGTTTACAGTTGTTATTTACTACCTGTGCCAATTTTTTTCTTTTTTTAAGGAACAAATATTTACAGAAATAGCACTCTGCTCGAAATGAAAAAAGAAAAGTTTTTGAGACAAATGACCTTCACAGTACTAAAGACAATAGCTCCAATTATCGTCAGTAAAAATTTGGAAATTTGTGAATTTTCAACTTTTTCATTAATAACTAAAAAATGGGATAACGAAACTAACTGAAATATTATCACACAATACAGTAATTGTGAGGCTATAAGGTCCAAATATCTTCGCCCTTACGTTTTCTTAATATTGATTTCCCAACTCAGGGGTATATTTCATTTATTTCGATAGTAATTAAAAATTTCTTACTGAAAAGCAGACAAATAGAAAATACATATCAGTTAAAAAAATAATCTGTTTTCGTTTTCAATATTCAGCAACGATACGTTTTAAAATTATTTTTGGTAGATTTAGTTTAAACCAGTTTATTTTTGTTTGCCTTCTTCAGTCTGAGATTTTTTATCAAGCAAAATTTTTCTCATAAAAAAACCCTTTTCGAGCAAGAGTTTATTTAATTCATGTTTACCTTTTTGTTTAGGTAGGTGGTAGCAAAATTCCCAGTAAATAAAAAAATATATTCAGTGGTATCGAAATTCTAGGATTCTCATTAGCGGTATATCTCAGTATCACCTCAGTGGCTATTATAATCATATACAGATTCAGCGAATACCTTTATTTAATTACATCATCAACCCAAGTATTATCAAACATTTTTCGAAATATACGTTATATTTTTTAAAAGAATTATCACCCTATATCTCGAATAAGAAGTAATTGGGTATATACTATCATAAAAATATTTTTACTTGCTTTGATTTAAAGAATAACCTCCTATTTTTATTCGGTCAATTTGTGACTCATATTATTCCCATTCTACACATATATTCAATTTTGGTGGTTATATATTTTATATATTTCATCCAAAATATAGTTGCTTAATAAAATCATTTGATTTATTTTAAGATGTAGTATCGATACGATGTATCAATTATTGGACTTCAAAGATCATTTATAATTATGCTTCATTATTAGCCATTGGCTCTTCAAGTATACACCTCAGATTTCTGACAATTTTGTACGTTATAAATATATATTAACCGACGAAAATTGTCTAGAATATAACAGTAGTGACAGCTGTACTTTCGCTTCAAGCTAATTTCAGAATTAATTCATACTACGTTTAGATTTACTATCCGTACAACCTGCTCATTGTTTTGAGATGTAACAAACTTCTTAATGTCACTAACTATTATAAATAGTATGTATAGTAAAAATTCTCAATCATTTCAAATTTTTTTGCTTGTATAATCAAATCACCAAATTGAATTTACGTTTTGAGTATCTTATCTATTATTACAACATTTTGATGATCACTTTTTTTATGTCGGATGAACCAATAGCGTGAAGATAGCAACACTCGTATTTGGAAGCGGTGGTATTTTCAGTTAAATTAGCAAGATCAAATAATTTGGTTGTAGGATTTCATTCATAAATTAACCTGCTACACTGATTTGTCTATACCGTGCCTCAATTTTTCAACAATTTGTCTTGGAACAATTTTACCTGGTGGGTAAAATTATCGGGAATGAAGGAAATGTATGGAGACTTTAAGACGAAGAGAATTATGGAATAAAAATTTGATAGAATGTAATGTGTAATTAATTAGCAGCTTCATAATATCCTTATTCTGCATTATTGAAGTATTGCGCCTCGAAGTTTTGCAGCTGACACATTCTTCTCTTTTGTAGTGTATTAACAGAATGGTCATTCAATATTCATTTAGACTCTGCTAAAAGTGTTTATTGAGAAACTGGGTTTTAGAAAATTGTATGTTACGAGGGCTACTTTTTCAAGATTTGATTGGTCGCGAAATTAAAACCACAATGAAAATCAAACATGTTTTATTTGCAACATTTAACTACACCTTCCAGCTACTTTTTTACATAATCGCCTCTCCGACTAGACATTTTTTCGTTGTCTGTGTCAAAATGCTGTCCTCCTAGCCAGCGTTTCATGTGAGCAAATAGATGAAAATCAGTCCGGGCTGTATGGTGGGTCATCAAACACTTCCCATCGAAAATTCCGCAGGAGTGTGTTTGTTACAGCTGCAATGTACGGCCGAGCATTGTCATCAAGAAGGACAATGCCTGATGACAACATTCTTCTTCGCTTGTTCTGAATTGCCCTTTGTAGGCGTTGCAGAGTCACGCTGTATGAGGCTACAATGACGGTCGTGCCACGTTTCATTAAGAGAACATTTTTTCGATACCATAACACAGTAGTCATACACTATCTGATGGAGAGGGTTCGTTTGCTGTTCTTTGGTTTACTCGGGGAATGAGAATGCATCAACTGTTTGGATTGATCTTTTGTCGTTTCACTTTCGAAATGGACTCATGTCTCGTCTCCTGTGACAATTTTTTACAAAAAGTCTTTTCCTTCATCATGGTAGCGCTGGAGGAACGTTAAGGCGGTTGTGATTTGTTATGGTCGAACAGCATCTTGGGAACCCATCTCCACACAGTTTGCGGTACTAAAGTCTCTCACTCACGGTGGTATAGAGAGCTGACTTTTAAAATTCACTCAACACAGAAATTGAAGACATGGCAGCAAAAACGAGTTAACTGCACTATTAGAATTTGTTCTGGAGGGACAAAAACGTGTTTTAAAATTCAAATTGATCTTTATTCTTTGGTTTTTATTGTAAAAGTGGTTAACATGTTGTGTAGAAGTATACTGATAGAGAGAACAATATTTAAAAGACTGCACTTTTTTGAAAAACAAAGTTTTGCAGCTACCCCATTTTTGCCAACAATTAATTTTTTTTATTAATGATAGTAATGTACATGAAGTTTACATACTTAACTACATGCGAACTCTCTTTACTATACATAACTATATGTAACATGACTGTTTCTATTATATATTTTAAATATTTTGGAAGTTACCTCATTTTTACGCCAAATAAAACGAGCAAACATTTTGTTTAAAGAAAACCGAACTTTATTTTAGAAAACAATGTTAAGTACAAGTTTTTTATCCAAACGACAACATTAATATACTTTACCGATTCGTCCAAATAACTCCATTTGCCCAAAAAGTGCAGCTACCTCGTTTTTGCTGCAATGTCTTCAATTGTAAACCGAGATTTTTTCGAATCGCCTGATCCACTTGCTGTACAATATCATCGGGACGTCTGTACGTCCAGCTTCACAGTTCTTGCACCATTGCCGCACTTTGCTGTCACTCATGAAAATTTCACAATACACATTACTCATTCGTCGATGAATTTGGACTACATTGCATCCCTCAGCATGAAGAAATCGAATTAACACACACTTCACAGCTTGTTGTAGGCCCAGACTCTACCAAAGCGGAGACGAGACGAGAGGAGAGATGTGTTACAAAAAACCAATAGGATTTCGTTATTTACATATCTCGTCTCCGCTTAGCTTCATATCAGTGGATACGGCTGAGCAGAGAGCGGAGCAGATGTCTCATATTTGTTTAGCACGAACAAAACAGAGATGTGTGCTGTGCCCCGCAAGCTAGCGACAGCGCGGCGTGCAGCTGAGACGAGAGGTGATGTAAGCGGCAGGCGTGCGGGCTTCGGCAAGGGGCTGCTTCTTCAGACTCTAGTTCTTCTTCTTCAAGTAAAACAAGATACAGTTCTTGTAATAGTGACATAACTGACGTCTGCCTTTCGTGCCAGATCGCACTAGACTGTAGGTAAGTCCGTTCGTCTCAATATCCAACGCTCGCCGCATGCAGCTCCCCTCTAGCCAGTACGCACAGTCCGCACAGCTTCGGTGGACACACCCTAGCTGTTAAGCATCTCCTCTCCTCTCCGCTTCGCACATCTCCGCTGTGCGGTCCTTAGGCGAGTGCTCACTGCGCGCTTAGAACTGACAAGGGCGACGTGATGCAGTCGACGGGCATACTAGTGACACCGGCAAAGCTTCATCTGATTTTCAGTGTGGTTTTCATTTCGCCACCGATCGGACATTGAAAAAAAATAACTTTCATATTAATAATTATTAATATTAAATTAATTTAATATTGATAACTATTAATATTAAATTAATTTAAATAACCTGTTATGTTTTATTGAATATTATTAATTATATTAAGGCGAATTCTGCTGAATTGATATCAATGCCAAATTTCTATTCAAACATACATACTATGCAGGGTGAGTCATTAATAATGGTACACAGCTTAATGACAGATTGTTCGTAACACCTTTAGAACAAAAAGGAGCAACAATTGACTAAGACATGTTTGGCTCAATCACTATATTTTGACGTTAACAATCTGCCATTAAGCTGTGTGACATTATTAATGGCACACCCTATATATTTGATGATATTTTTAAAGGGTGTTTCTAAAACAGGGTCCCAAACTTCTGCTGCGTTTATAACCCATTAAAATAAGCCAAAAAGTTATGTACGGCCGTGCGGCTGAAAATGCATCAGAAGTGAGGCGTCTGTATGCGGCAGCATACCCGAATAGAAGACTTTCTTCTCGACAGGTAATTCAAGTGCATATCTGCCATTTCCGTGTTTGAATATGACTCCATTTTATGAGTTGCAATAATGTTGTATACTTAAATTTTCCACTTACCACTTTTACTAATTAAACACTGCAAAGCTCAATTGACAGTTTATCAATAACTTAAATTGTTAAGCGTTGTGGCAACGTCAGTCTTTTATTTGCCATGGTAAACAGATTTTTGTAATTTTTGGCCTAATAACTTAAAGAGCAGAGTAATTTTCAAACTCAATTTACTCGAAAACCATTGGAAATATCGATTTGGACAAAGATAATATTTTTTACGTAAAATTGTTAAGATTTTATAAATCTGTAGAGAAAATTGTAAAAAAATTGAAATAAAAAAAATTACGGGCCGAAAACCCCCTTCACCAACCTAAATGGGACGCATATGATTTGCATGTCGAAAAACGGAGTAGCCCATGTTATTTAACGTAAAAAGTTATGTAAGACCCATAAATTTTTTTCTATTTATTTGCGACCGTTTTGTCAATAACAGAAAAAAAAAAGTTTTGTTTGAGCTCTTTTAAGGGCATATAACTTCCTAAGGGTGCGTTTTAGGGCACATGTTAATAGGAACTTTTTGGCTTATTTTAATGAGTTATAAACGCAGCAGAAGTTTGGAACCCTATTTTAGAAACACCCTGTATACGTTTTCAAGTTAGGATGTTACAAATTTTATTACATCACCCATCACCTCATACACGTAGTGTAGTAAAATTTTATCAAAAGAGCATTTTATTAACAGTTAACTTTTCATTTTATTTTCTATTTTCTTGGCATCCTAAATAAACACATTGTTCTAAATTAAACGTAATTGGAAGTTTATATTTTTTTCAGTTTCTCACTTGATAAAGAGAGATACAGAAAATAACAGCATTGAAGAAAGCCAATCACCGGGTGAGTTTTAAGATTCACATATAAAAAGTAATATTGGCGATCTAGTACAAAAGTACAGTCCGGAGGATATTTGTCGAGTTGAATTCCAAGAACACTTACAAAGAAACACGCCTTCTGCTAACTGCAGTCCAAAGTCTGATTGCTCTTGAATTATTCATTATTTTTTAACTTTTCGTGGATAAAAAGATAGATAATTTATTTAGATTTTATTTTACAATTAATAAAAATGGTTTTTAAAATAACGGCCATTTTTTTAATAAAAAAACGCATTTGTTATAAATAAACATATGAAATGATTTATATGTAAATAAAATACAATGCTTTAGATAACGTACAGATAAATTCTTTTTAACAATTGAAATAACAAAGTATGATTAAAATAGAATACAGAGCAGGCCAGGGGATAAAAGTAAAAATTTTGTTCCAAAACTCTATAGCTTCTAGATTATTCAATCTGCGATCTGTAGTTCTCTTTCGCACATTTGGCATACTGAAAATCGTTTTATATGTCGAACTTAGTAAATAATGAATTAAGTGACATAACTTTATAATGGGACAAAAGTAACACCTTGTTGCTTTTGACATGATTTACTTTCACGAACACGCTTTATAGTTATTTTTTACGTTCTATTGTTTTGACGTCTATTCCAATATAATTCGATAGAGCTTATTTGACTAACAATAAGTAAATGGATTATGTCACCAGCAGCTTAGAAACTACAAATTTCATAAACTTTTTCTAAGAATAAAGTAGGGATTCCAGTTTCAGAAAAAAATGTTGATTGAGGGTTATTTTATAACAATTAACCAATAAATTGACGAAATAATTACAATAAATCTGCACCATTTGCTATTTTACAGTGTCATAAAGAGAGAACAAATTCAATTGGTACATTTCTGATCTTTCATAAACCTTTTCTTCGAAATCTTTTACATTGTGAAAATGGTACTCGTATTTTTTGCCTCACAAAAAAAATCGAGGATTTTGTTTTCGTAAAGATCACTATCACTGGCTAGGGAAGACGTCAGGTACAAACTATTTAAATAATCCAGTTTACAGGACGTAGAAGATTTTAAAAAATATGTAGGTATATTATTAGAATTGTTCATTATATAGAGCGCCACAAAGGAAATAGTTAGCGAATTATTAATGCGTCTATATTTTTTGTTAGAACGTTATCTTCAATTTATATAAACTATAATATTGCGAAACTGAGATCCCTACATTGTTCTTGGAAAAAAAGTCTCTAAGGAAAAATAATTCCAAAATTTCTATTAGGTCACAGACGCTACTTATGTAGTATTAGTATATTCAGATCAATAGATTTCTTCAAATTCTATTGAAAATATCAGGGCTTGATACTAAAAACAATGTTGAATCCGTTTTTATAAAATGTATATTTCTCATATCTATTAGACTATATGTTACTTTAAATAGCTATTTCTGCAATTATTATAATTTCTAAAATACTATTTTTTAGGATTAAATCGGATTCTGAAAGATATTTCTAACAGCGCTGAAATATTTATGCATTTGACTACGGGTGAGGCTAATGTAGAAGAATTTGTTAAAAGTTTGCAGAACCTTACGAAGGATATTGAAAAGCAATTATCACTTTTGAGTATTGCAAGTGAAATTCCTATATTTGGCATTTTCATAAAACCTTTCATTTTACTTCTGCAGTCTTATGTTAGCCGAATTCCAGTACTTGGATTCCTATTAAGCCAAATACTTGTTGGACCAAGGGGTAAGAACATTTATAACTTTACCTTGAATGTAGAAGTGCCTAAAGGCTGGTTCTCATTAATCAACTTGCTCAATATCGTCGAATTTACGTGACTGAACATAGAATTGAAAGTAAAATTCGTTCACATGATTCAAGAATATTGAATATACTGTCTAGAAAGTGTCAGTATTAAAAATGGCTATAAAGAAAATTGTGTGTGCTGGCATTTGTATTTTGTGTGAATATTTAAAAAACTTAATCAGAAATAGGAAAAAAAATAAAACTTCGTCGTTAGTGGTTCAGACCATGGATTTTAAAACGCAAATATGAAGGTGATTCAGAAAAGCGGTACAGTTGACTTGGATGCCTATAAAAATTATTTAAGAATGACTAAACAGAAATTTGATGGGAGGCTCTTCAAGAAAGATTCAAGTTACAAGTAGGTATGTAGTTTTAAGATATCTAGCCACAGGAGATTCATTTCCATCTATGAGTGCACTGTACAGGCTGCCCAAAAATAGTATTTCGCAAAAATTGAACCTCAAAAATACACACAATGGCCTTTCAATGCGATTGAATACTTGTTCTCACGATCAAGCCCTGTCCAATTTAATTGAATCAGACTTATCGATCAACGAAAAGTAGAAATGTCTTTCACTTTTATTGAAACATAATATTATTGAGCAATTGCGTTGAACGGATGTTTACATTAATTCATTTTATTTCAAAGGCATAGATTCAACGATACTGATCAATGAAGTTGACCAATGAGAACCCGTTTTTAATAGAAATAAATAAATTAAGGTTAATGGTATCTAATCATGTTACAAAATATTTTTTTTTTGTTAATTGTATTAGTCAGTCCAAATTGCTTTACTGTTCACAGAGGTGTATGTAATTGGCATTTTTTTAAATAGAAATTGAACTGCTTTTATTACTTATTTAAATTTATTTTAAATTAACCTATCGCTCTCAGCATGTCCTAATTGCTATTGAAAAATTGTTACATGCCAAAGTGGAACCGTTGTTAAAACTAGAAACAGTTGACATATTAATGTTGATTGAATTCTTTGATAAAATTCGTACAAAAGGAGTCTTCTTAGTGAAAAATGTTTTCAATTTGCTTATTACAGTTAATTCATACTTAGTAGAATAGAACAAGAATAGGAAAGAACGTTCACTCGATGTGTTATTAATACCTTAATCGACGACGGTGCCTTTATGGCCTTCATAATAACAATCAGTCCTATTATTAATTCATAATAACACCCAAATTTTAAAGTAAAAAATAAACAAAAACAAAGTTAGTCACCACTTTTACTTGTTATTATTAACTATAAAAAATTCAACAACATTTATTTATTGTAAACTTTAATTACAACTTCTGTACAATTTGTTAAATTAATTCCAGCAGATACTGTAAGTATCTGCTGGAGTAAGTAAGTTTATTTCCCGTGTGCTTGAACTTATTGAAGGGCCATCAATGCCCGAAACGTTACCCAAAATATTAGAAGCCACTTATTTCTATTTTCTTTGGAATCTTCTATATAGCTTTCTGCCACTGTGTTAGATCGCCAACCACCATGCTTCTTAATAGATAATAAATCGACTCCAGAATCTGCAAGCAACGATGCAGATGATCTACGAAAACAGTATAGTGTTGAGAATTTGGAAGACCCAGGAACAATGCTATATTACATGGCATTTTCCCAAAAATATTAATGCCAATTTTCTGCTTGATGCATTTTCCATTTCTGTACCTCACAAAAAATCGAATATGATCTGTGTTGCTTGGCCTCATCGCTATATATCTTTGAGCCATTTCCACCATATTTATTCCTTCAATGTTTCCATTTGTGATAAATAAAATCTCGTGATATCTTTGTTTTCGTAAACGGAATAATAATATGAATGCATTGTCCTTCATTATGTTTTCTTTTCTTAAAATCTTCAAGTTTTGCATAACTTTGCTCGTACATCCGAAGGGACACTCTCGGAATCAAAACCACCCATATCCACCCATTCTTTTTCACAAAAACTGAACGTATGATACAAAATTGGACGCCAATAATGAAGTTGTCAAAGTCAAATTTAAAACAATCAATAACTGTGGTTACCATGGCATCGTCAAATAAGAGCACCTAATAATTTTAACTTTCAATTTATGACAACGTCTCTAATATTTTAAGATAAATCGAATCTACAAATAACATCTATTTGGACCATCGTAGATTAAATTCTGAATGATACACGTTCGATATGAACTTTGTTAATGAAACTTGTGTTACTAAATCACTCGGCAAACGCCACGTGATTTAACGTTACATGCGTTTCATTATAGTGTTTATATCGAACTAGTATCATTAATAATAAGAAAACACTTCACAAAACACAAAAATGTTGCAAATATGAGAAAATCTACAATTGGTAGATTTACTAATCAACAAAAATTACATCATATAATTCGTCTAGTGTACGAATTGAAAATGGAAAATTTTAATCGTCGATTATAGTTCTCCAGCAACAGAAAACTTTTTTTTATATCAATATTTTACATTACTGAGACCAATCGATACGGGAACTTAAATTAGAAAACGACTCATGCGCCAGAACATTACGAACAGACAGCAAATACAAATAAAGTTCAAATGTATTATTCTGCAGTTTCAGAGTTTCTTTTGAAGAGGAGAACTATATATGTCGAATCACTAAGTATATTTATTTAGCACAAGAATATACCTGTATATTGTGGAATATTGAAGTAGTACACTCAATGAGCCACTTTCTGCAAAACGAGTTGATTTCAGCATTTACAATTTTATTCTCAAATGAAGAAGGACCAGATTTACCCATAATCCTTTTTTTCTCAGTATTACCCCTTTCATAATTATCTCCTTTTCCTATTAAGTTAAATCATACATGCAGTTCATTTTACTACAACCTTTTGTGAATATTCTTCTGTAACTTTTTTGTACATTTAAATGATCTTGGGAAATTTCTACAAGAGCGTCATATATTTCTCCCAGTTGATATTTTAGTAGATTAATAAATTCTATTCTACTCTCCCATCTCGTATCGTTAACACTTTTTAGTGTAGGGATGATACATGTTTTTTAATACTACCCACCTTTGTGTAGAGGCACTAAAAAATGTAAATAAATCTTGCACCATAAAATAATAATTTGCTATTTCGCCTGTTCTTTTAGCGACATCATTTATTACTAAATTTAGAGAGTGGCATGAACATGGAACAAAAAATGCCTTGGCATTCATGTCTAAAATAAATTCGTTTTTGGACACCTGCATGAATTTCTTTCATGTTGGCGTCATCACCATAGCCCTGTCCTCGTATATTGGTAACTTCAAAATTTAACTTATTAACTTCATTTAAAAGGGCATTAGAAAAATTTGCACCCGTTGATAGTTCAACGTTGAGGAAATCAATAAACTATTCTTCACATTTGTATGAGGACCCATCTCTTATCCCTATTCTTATTATGAAAAACATTTGTTCAACTTTACTAACGTCAGGAGTGCAATCAAAAATAATACTATAATATTTTGCAGATCTTACTTTGTCTAAAATAGTATTTTGAACTTTTCTCCTAAACAATAAGATTACATCATTTTGAATGTCATTACTTAAATAATGAACACTTTTCTCATGCATTGAAGCTTTTCTCAAATGTTCAACAGAATCAAATTTACCTAAAAATTCCATAATTTTTAAAAAAATTCCATCGTTAGGTTGTAAAACTTTATCCGATCTATCTCTAAGAGGAAGTATTTGAGTTGCACATAACTGTATGACAGCAATAATTCTTTTCAAAACGTCGCTCCAATATTGTCTTTGTATATTTAATATGCGCTGATGTTCCTGATCAATGGTTTTATTTACTTTTAACCTCTTGTCCATTTCCTTCCACTTTTAATAACATTCCATGTGACTGCTAAAAGTTTCGTGGGCTTTTAACCTTCTTGAATTATTTCTCCAATCTCTCTACCCGTTGAACCAGTTAAAAGAATTTAAGTCAGGATTTTTTAAAAGTTAACAACAAAAACAATATGCTGCATTAGAACTTCGTGAATATAATAACAATTTTCTTTTAAGCAACTCACCATTGGACAATTTTCGATATTTGCCTTGGTCCTTTTTCGACAATAATTTGATGTTCCAGACAATTTAAATTTTTCCAAGTTGCCGGATCTTCGTTGTACTGTCGAATTGTTCGATTTGAATTGATATCAATATCAAACTCATTAGATTCATCAACGTCAATTCTAGTTTTTCTGTTTGGCTAGATAAGTTTTCAATTTCTATTGAAGATGGAGATTCTAAATCATCAACTATATTTTCAGTGGAAGTGGACGTAGAAGGCTTAATAAATTTTTCCATGACACCACTCAGACTTTTTTGTTCATTTTCTTTGGTTAATCTCTTTTGTTTATAGGCAAATCCTGATAGCTTTTTTCTTTGAATTTCACTCATTTTTTTATTATTCATTCACTCAGGCATCTACAAAAAAGCAGTCTAACAGCATATTACGTATTAACGCTTAAATGTATTTTTACAGGAAAAAAGTAGTTGTTGAGAACTCAGTTTTTCAAAAACATTTGGCAACGTCAGTTTCTCCCGCGAGTCTAAAAATCAGCAGAAGCAGCAAAACAACTCTGTTGTCAATGCAAGTTAACGTTAAGTACGCAGCATGTGTTTATATTTAAATTAATTTACTTAAATGTATACCATGATTAAATAATAAATAACACTATAATTTCTCTTTGGCTGGGATATCAACATAAAACCTTAACAATTTCCATAAAATACTGTAATGACAATACGCTTGCAAAATCAGAATATTTTCGTATAGGACTATCTGCGCCACTAGTTGCGCAAGAGTATTGATACTGCAGTATTTTGTAGGAAGGACACAATATAACACGTTGACTGCGAGATAATCTCAATGTACCTTGTCCGTGAATGCGATACATATCTTCGGGGATATGTAACAAAACTTTTTTTGTGTGCGGTACATATCCCTGGGGATATGTAATCTTTTTACATTTGACCCTCTATAAAATGAAAAATAACACAATTATTGCTATAAACTTGCATGTATCTGTAACTATATATCCTAGGATGCTAACGTTTTCATTCGCAAAGAGTTTTGAATAGAAAAAAATAGAAAAATCGTTATTTCTGGTTTGAGTATTATTTTGTACGATTTTTTTTTGATAACTGGACACAATAAACTAGAAATAAGGAACACTTCATATAAAGAATCGAACATAACCTCCGTGCAACAACAACACCCCCCTTCGGTAGTTCGTGATATTGCTCACTATCGAATAAATACATACCCCAGGAGATATGTGCCGCATATTAGTTATATTATATTACTTCTATGCGATACATATCCCCCGGGATATGCATATTGACAGCAAGGCTAATATGTAAAAATTGGAAGCTTCATTCAAAAGCTATTTGATTCTTTGAAATCGGCCAAAAACTACAGATTCTGCAACTTCCACAAGATACAGTAAAAATGTGATTATTGAGATTCGCATATTTTTTATAATGAGTACATACCCCCCGAGGTATGTACCGCAGTCAACGTGATAAGGTACATTAGATTTAGTTTACATATCTCTATTATTTCAGAGCGTTTACATAGTAAATAAAATTTAGGAACTTACGGTTGAGAATTCGAAAAATATTTTTGGTCATTCTATCCACTCCCGGAAGTTCTAAAAGTGGAATATCTTGTATATACCGTTTGCTGAAATGTTCATTCAATTATGTTCAGTCATTAATTCATATGAATTTTCTGCTTAGTTTAGATGATATTTTTTAAATATTGACATGTTCCTAAAATGAAAGGACACATCTTCCTCATTCATTCAATAACAACTGTCTACTTACAATACAGAATACTAAATTAATTTTATTTTTTAGATCCACAACATCGAGCACACACAAGTTGACTATGAAATGTGATTAATACCAATGATTTCTTTAATGTTATTACTCATATTAGATATAACTAATTTTAATAACTTCTTATGATATGTAAGTACATATTATTTTATAAATAAATATCCATACGCACCAAGTGAGTATTACCAAAAATATGTATATCAATACTCCTTAGGCTTGATAGGCTCACAGAGACTATCTAGCAGGCTCCTTAGAGATCTCCGACAGTTTAATCGGAGGAATAGGCACATTGAGGCTTCGGTATCCTTCGGTCATTCCTTCCCATCGTTTTCCCTTCAAAATTTAACCAACTCTTAGAAATGGCTCCAGATAAGCCGAAACGTCGAAACTAAACAGTATCAGACGAGGTTTAACCCGAAAACCTAGAATTATATTACTCAGGCTGTTAATGATAAGTTTTGCCAAAACTTTAATGGCGTAATCTACCTATGAAAATAATCAACTTTTGTCCTATAAAAATTTTTGATAGGACGCTGCCCTACAGAGATACAGGGTGTTAAAAGTTTCAAATATTTATATGACTTTTCCTGCAACTTTACTGGCAAAAAATATTTAGTGATAAAATTTGGGGGATGGCATTTTTTTAGTAGGTGCTATTTTTTCATGGATAACTTATTCCAAAATACACTTCAGTAGCATAGTTATTGAGGGAGTAGGGGACCTTTTTGAAAAAAAATCGTATGCCACTGGTTTTTTAATAATTTTAAATGATTTTAAAATGTACAATCAATTTGTGGCAATAAAGTATTCTCGTAAAGTATTCGTAAAATTTACTGATCTTCAGATAATTGGGAAATCAAATAAGAAGATACTTAAGTACCTACGTTGCTATTTATCATTTTCTATTGATTGCTAAAAAATGTGTAACAATAAATTCCATACCTTAACAAAGTGCTAGTAGTCACTAATTTTGTAAGTTGACTGTAATTTCAGTTTGATCTTTAAGTCATTGTACATGCCAATTCTTAATGACTGTTTGCTACGATAAGATATACCACATGTTCATTTTTCGATATTTACAAAGTCCCTAATTTTATTGAAATAATTTGAAAAAACAATCAAATACAATAAAAAATGCTGGAGCTAAAAGTAACAAAGTTGAGGTTATTAAAAGTACAACTTATTCTACTTCTATTACAACTTATATTAGCTGTTCAAAATGATTCTTAAGGGGGCGATTTAGTATGTATATTTTTACCATGTAACAGAGCTTCAGATGAGAACACAAATCATCGAAGAAACTAACATAATTGAATATTATTATATATCAATGTATTCGCAATGGTTCCCGCTAGTGAGTGAAATAAATTTCAATGCTCATGAGAACAGAAGAATAATTTAAATAAATGCCAAAGTACCTCAATTTTAACCGTACTGTTAGTCTGCCAATATATTGGATTTACGACGGAACTAAGTCAGGCACAATAACCAAACTACTTCACTCACTAGAACGGACACTTAGGATCATTTGTATTTAATTTTCAGATTAATATTTATTAACAATTCTATAATTTGTGTCCTCAAGTAAGATGACAACATTTTATACAGGACTCCATGTTTATTCTATACTTAAACCAGAATTGTAGTGATTTTCTATCTCAAACAAGAATTTGTAGCTATAATTAGTTTGTATACTTTGTCACAGGTGTCGCTACCCTTGAAAATGAAAGCGAAAACACAGAGTTGGCTTATTAAAAATGCGTGCTAAAATAAAGCATAAGGTGGCCATATTCTTGGCCGAGAAATACTGAAATTTCTGGCGTGTTTAGGTACTGAAATCTTTAAAAGTAAAACGTGTAGAACAAAAGTAAACACAAAAATAAAATCCTTGATGTTTTGTTTATTCATTGTTACCATTTAAATTTACCCAAATAAAATAATAACTAAAAAAAGCGTTTGTAAAACATGCGTTTGATGTTATCCTAACCCCACACTTTAACAATTATTTTCACGTACTTATAAATAAAAGTAAACAATTTTATATGTAGGACTAAGCAAGTAAATGTTATAAGAATATTTACATGTGGAATTATATATAAAAAAGATAGTATTTTCGTAGATTTCAGTACCTAAAACCTTATTGATTTGATCGTTTTTTGCACCTGTTTATTCGTTTTACTGCGGCGTCTTTGAAAATACTCAGGTGGCATGACATAACATTCCTATTATTTGATAAGCTTTAGAATATTCAGTTATTAAATGTTTGAAATTATTTGTTTTTGCGGAAAACACTATTTAAAGAATACGGGGCTTATAATGGTCTGATATTATCTTTTATTTATAAATATGGGTAATTTTTTAAAAGTACCTAAGTAATAAGATTTTGTAAAGCTTAAGTAGTACGAAAATATAACGCATAAAAAACCAATAATATGTACGAATGTTTCTTTATTAGAATAAGATTAAATTTTACGTACAGGGTGTCCCACATAAAATCGTTATTTATGTTGTAGCCTTGGTAGTTTCAAAATAAATTTACAGCTTAAAAATTGGTCTGGCTCAGGTAGATTTCTTTTTCAATCTACAAATCAGTAGCTACTTACCGATAAGAAGGAAACCACTAGTCTAGTCGAGAAGTGAGTTTTCTGCGAAAAATAGTTATTGTAATCCTAAAAATATGGTTGTTAGTACATTGGATTCGGAATTAAATTCTGAGAAAGAAGTATTTTTTAATTTATCCGCAATTAAAAATAGCAATTGTTATAAACAAAAAACGAAGAGAAAAAAGGGAGTCTCCTTTTTTAGCTATAACTAAAAAAATATTGAAGATAGCTGAAATTTCAAAAAAGATCCTGAAAGAGGAGAAAATTTCAGCAAAATAAGTCAGGACTCCCGGAATTGTAGCTCCATTATTTATAATTTTAATTTGACGTTGAAAATATGGCTTCGCGCGGCGGTTTCCGCATCGTCGCGTCGCCTCCAAGCAAAGTGTGCAACACAAAATAATTTTTTTATAGTATTCGATATTAATTTAAAAATCTAAATAAATTATAGTGTCATCTAGACACTTGAAGGAACACAGCCCAGTTGGAAAATAATTTTTAACTTGACTTTTCTTAGTTATTCAATTGTTAATGAATTAATCTTTCATAAAACTTGTAAAAGTTTAAATAATGTATCTACAAATTTTTTTCTTTCTGGGAGGTCTTTTTATATACATAATAAACAAGATTCCGTTGTAAAAGTTTATAAAAGTTTTTTCATTTGTTTATAATGAGTTTTTAAAGTTAACAAAAAATGAAAAATCCGGGAAATGTTATAAAAATTTTTTTTTACCAAATGTTTGATTTTACTTGTTTTTCTATTAATATATTGCGTTTATTAACTTAGCTAAAAAAATTTTAACGTTATTTGTTTATAAATTTGTTATAAACAAATGGACAAGTTTAATATTTTTGAAACATTTTTTTGCCATTTTATTGTCTTGGTAAATTAATGATTTTTAAAAACAAAAATTTTTCTTAAATAAATTTTTTAATTGTTTATAATCGATTTTTATATTTATTTGTCATTTAAATTATTTATTAAGAAATCATTTTTTTTTAAATCATCATTTGCTATTATCAATATAATTATAAAAAAAAAATTTATTCAAATTTTCATTGTTTATTTTATAAACAATTTGTTATAAACAAATTCTGATTTTCATTTTATTTTTTTTTCGTAACTTTAACGAATTATAAATACAGCTATGTGCATCAAAGTGGTAAATAACATTTTTTTCTAATTTTTATTGCATTTTTAAATACTTTATCACATCAAAGCTGAAACGGTCACCTATTTGATAAACTTATAAATTGTTATAATTTCTAAATTATTGATGATACGGTCTTTGACATTCAGGTAGATCTTTTAGATAATTTATTGATCTATAACATGAATTTTTTTACCTGCTTCATATCTACAATGGTTATATTTTTATAAACATTTGTATATAAAAAAATGCATTATCTAATTCTTTAAATGACTAAAACTTTTAAACTATTGAAGTTACGGATTCCACTATTTAAGACAATTTTATAGAGTAACTACTGGACTACTCAATAAAAATTTTTTTATATTTTTTATTCCATTTGTTTACGATGTTTTTTTATTTGTTTAAATTATCACACGATTAAGGGTACATTTTCTGGATTTTCTGTACTTTTTTTCTAACTAATGTCAATATTTTATATTCTTCTTGTTGTTTTCTTCAATTTTGTCTATTTTTAATTAAACACTTAACTTTTGTAAGAGCAGAAACTCAAAATTTTAACCAATTGTGCAGCCTGGAAGATATTTACGGAATACAATGAACTTTTGAGTTATAAAATAAACAATGAAAATTTGAATAATTTTTTTTTTGTAATTATATTGATAATAGCAAATGATGATTTAAAAAAAAATTCTTAATAAATAATTTAAATGACAAATAAATCAAAAAAACGATTATAAACAATTAAAAAATTTATTCAAGAAAAATTTTTGTTTTTAAAAATCATTATTTTACCAAGACAATAAAATAGCAAAAAAATGTTTCAAAAATATTAAACTTGTCCATTTGTTTATAAATTTGTTATAGCTAAGTTAATAAACGCAATATATTAATAGAAAAACAAGTAAAATCAAACATTTGGTAAAAAAAAAATTTATAACATTTCCCGGATTTTTCATTTTTTGTTAACTTTAAAAATCATTATAAACAAATGAAAAAACTGTTATAAACTTTTACAACGGAATCTTGTTTATTATGTATATAAAAAGACCTTCGAGAAAGAAAAAAATTTTTAGATACATTATTTAAACTTTTACAACAAATTTTATGAAAGATTAAGTCCACGAAAAATTAGTTCATTAACAATTGAATAACTTTAACAAAAGTCAAGTTAAAAATTATTTTCCAAATTTTCCTGTGTTCCTTCAAGTGTCTAGATGACACTAAAATTTATTTAGATTAGATTTAGGCCCGATTTTTGAAAAAAAACCTAATTCGCCCGGACTACTAGGCTTATTTTATTCATTATTCAATTCTTCAAAAGTCTTCAAAATTTAGAAATAAAAAGTTGTCATTCTGGGAACAATTGTTTATACAAATTTTGACTTTTTTAGTATTTGTAGAATAAGCTTTACAAGTCGATTTTTCAGAGCACTATATTTCATTTTTGCAATAAGTATTTCGTTCTAAAAAAGTTTTTTTTCTGTTCTTCATTAGTATTATTTTTGGTTTTCCATTTAAAAATTAAAGTAAGTAGCAAAAAAAATAGTGTATCTGGCAATTGAATTCAGATCCACTATAACTGCAGGCTAATTATATTTGAAATCGCATTATATTGCTTAGTAATTGTCCAAAACATGACATAAATTTATTTAATTTTAATAAGCAATAGCATAAAATCGATGTAAAATTTCCCTGGGAACACGATGGTGCAATTATTTTTTTGCTACTTGCCGTAGTTTACGAGATATTTGCGAAAAACCTTATTTTTACGGGTTTTTGACCTTTTGACCCCTTGCCTGATCACCTAGGTCAAAAATTTTTGCGGATTCGGATTCCTGAGGGTCGAAAACATATTTGCGCCCAGGTTTGATCGACAGAGGAAAAAATGGAGGTTCAGCCTTCATTTCAATGGACTAAATACATACAGTAATATTTTATTTATATATTTTATGCCTATACATATTATTCTCCAAACGTAATTAGTAGCAAGTTTCTATATATTTTAGTAATTAAGCAGTGTTTTTAAGTTAATACGACTCGCCAAAGTAAAAAAATAATTCAGGTTAGGTATATATTTTTTTTACTGAAAATAGCAGTTAATTTACATTATCGGATTGTTAATGTGAAAATATAAACATTAGACGGTTGACTATTCCATGTTATACGCGTTTTAAGGTCACTTTTGAAGAAGAAACTACATGTAATTTTAAAAACAGTATTTCTGTTTTTATAATGAAGGAATAGTAATTATAAGATTGTTTAAGCTTATTAACTAAAAATTATTGCCTACTCAATAAAAAAATATTATTGTCCTCGATAATCTATTACTGATTAATAAAATATTTACTCTCTTTCCTTATAAGATTGTATGCACCCAAATTGGAGCCGTTCCTGAAAAATTGGGCGAATGTGGCTGCAGTTTAAATTATTAGACTTGAAGCGTTGGCCGCTAGAACAGCACCTGCCGGGGTCCCGTTTCGTGACTCACGCTGGGTGATATTTTTTGTACAAAATCCCGTCCTTAAGGGCTATTTTTTTAAAACATCTATTGCATTTTGGATAATATATCTCCACAACTCAGTTCAGTGTTAGACGTGGAATCATGTACTGTTGTTTTGAGAGTGCCCCAAAGATAATAGTCGCAAGGTGTTAAGTCTGTTGATAGTACAGGCCAGTTAACAGAAATATTATCCCCTCTACGGATCCATCGACGAGGAAATCTTTGATTCAGATACCACCGGACATTTACAGTGAAATGTGGTGGAGCGCCATTATGTAAAAACCATTTAGCTGTGAGTAATAACGGCACATCTTCCAATAAGTCAGGTTTTGCAATAATTCTAAATAAAATTCCCTATTCAGTTTATTGGGTAGAATAACAGGGCCAATAATAAGCTATCCCAAACAAGACCAAACTGAAATTATAGTTAACCTACAAAATTAGAACCTATCCTACTAGCACTTTGCTAAGTATTGTGAGTGGCAAGATAATATACCTATATATTTAAAAAATATTTTTTGTACCCAAACCGCTCATTTAATCAAACTTCTACAAGGGGCCCATAAACTTCCAAATGATATCACCTATCAAATAAAAAATAGTTGTAATTATTGCCCGGACGGACGGATATTATCAATTTTGTTGGAGTTATAAGTTTTAAAAAACACTCTGTATAACACCAAAGTATGTAGATTTAAAGCAAAAGTCCACACTTCAAAAATAATCAAAAGCGAATAATACGTATTCGAGTTATTAACAAAATTAAAAAATTTTTACGAACTTTAAGGCCATCTAGCGGCCAAACGAAACGATTTTGGATATAGGTGAATTAGTCTAAATCTGCCTATTTTGAAACAAATTTGTGGTCTTCCGTTGTATATGTTATTCTGGGACACACTATAACTGAGATTATTTATTATTTAATAATAATTAATAATAATTAATAATAATAATAATAATAATGTCTTTATTTCCAAAACAAAGAACATGTAACAAGATATGAAAAAAGANTCCGTAAACAAAATGTAACGGTATAGCCTAGGATTTTGATTTACCCAATTGCAAAATTGCAACCTTAGGGCATAGTCACCATTCTGAAGATTTTGGACCCGCTGAATATGGAAAGGGTGCAGCCCATTCCTGCGAAGAGTCGTCCATACTGCTGTCTGATTAATTTGAAGGCGACTTGCAATGCGCCTTGAACTTACACCTGGACTACGTTGTGCAACATCAAGAATCTCTTCTTCTACACGCACATCAAGACCATTTTCTCGTTCCGATGTGATTCTTGCACTGGGAAACATGCCGGTTTCGCGGGAAGTGACAAAAATTGATTGAAATACACTTCTGTGAGGGGTTCTTCTGTTAGGATAGCGGTATTGGTATTCAGCAACGGCCCGTCTAGCGTTCCCGTTGCAGTATCCATAAATGAAAATCATATCGGCATATTCTTGATGTGTAAATATCGCCGGCATTGCGGAAGTGTGTAGCACTAACTAACTAACAATAACAGCTGGATGTGACAGCCACAAAAAACAAATGCCAAATATTATTTGAAACAATAACTGCTGAACGTTACAACCACAAAAAACAAATGTTAACTATTATTTTCCGCGGTTAATCGCTTACTATTAATAATTAATATCCCAGTAACGGTTAAGAATCGGACACATGTTTATATGACTTTTTTTGTATATTTTGATCTCCTGAACACGTTCCTCGAGTATGGCCATTTCCTCACCAATCACCCTGTATAATAGCGCCAAGAGGATACACGTCATACGAACAAATTAATGTTATATTTTTATCAAAATATTTATAAGAAACTGCAACTGAGAATAATAAAACTAAGTGTATATTACAGTAAATGTTGACACTTAATTAAAAAAAAAAACTATCGAATATGTTGACAGTACAAACAAGTGAGCGATGTCACCCGTGACGTAAGTCTTTTGAATTCTTACCACTACTACAGTCTACTTTGAAAATAAAAGATTTTATTATTATTATTATTTTATTGTTTTATATAGGGGTAGCCTACGTCAAATCTACAAACGGAAAATCCTTTCCCGGAATTGATTTAATTTTTTTTTCATTTAAATTTTACCCCCTTTGTACCCCCGGGACCCTCTGCAAGTCAATGAAATTTTACATGAGGGTAGGCTACGACCCCACCCATAATTATAATAATAATAATAATAATAATAATAATAACGTCTTTATTTTTGAAAACTGTATAAAGCAAAATATATAAAAAATCTAATTCATATTAAATTATTTCGGATGATGTCTAAACGTATATAATGCAAAAAGGCATTTAAAAATAAAATAAAATATTGCAGGAGCATAATTATTAAAATTAATTGATAAAAACAAAATTTAAAAAAAATTCTACACGGAAAATAGTTTACCGGAAATGGTTTAAAAGTTAGAATTTTTTTCATTTAAATTTACAGCCTTTACCCCCTTTGCACCCCCGGAACCCTCTGTAAGTCATTGAAATTTTACTTAGAGTAGTCTACGTCGATCGAAAAATCGTTTCCCGTAAGTGGTTTCAAAATTGGATTTTTTTCCATTTAAATTTACAGTGTTTACCTCCTTTGTTCCCCTGGGACCCTCTGCAAGTCAATAAAGGTTTTCATGAGGCTAACCTATGTCTTCATCCATAACCCTGCTAATAGATAATTGTTTTCCGAAAGTGGTTTAGAAGTTGGATTTTTTTTTTTATTAAATTTACAGTTTATACCTCATTTGCATCCCCGGGATCATCCGCAAGTCAATAAAATTTTACATGAGGGCAACCTACGTCCCCACTCATAATTCTACCAACTGAAGGTCGTTTCCTGGAAGTGGTCCAAAAGTTGGATCTTTTTTTTCATATAAATGTACAGTTTTTACCCCCTTTGTTCCCCTGGGACCCTCAGCAAGTCAATAAAATTTTACATGAGGGTAGCCTATGTCCTCATCCATAACTCTACTAATGGAAAATCGTTTCCCGAAAGTGGTTTAAAAGTTGGAAATTTTTGTTTTATTAAATTTACAGTTTATACCTCATTTGTATCCCCGGGCCCTCCGCAAGTCAATAAAATTTTACATAAAGGTAACCTACGTCCCCACCTATAATTCTACCAACGGAAAATCGTTGCCCGGAAGTGGTTCAAAAGTTGGATTATTTTTTCATTTAAATTTACAGTTTTTACCCACTTTGTGCCCCCGGGACCCTCTGCAAGTCAATGAAATTTTACATGAGGATACCTTACGTCCCCGCTCATTGCTCTACGAACGGAATATCATTTCCCAGAAGTCGTCTAAAAACCAGATTTTTTTGCCGTTTAAACTTACATTACTTGCACTCTTTGTACCACTGGGGCCCTCTGCAAGTCAACAAAATTTTGCGTGAGGGTAGCCTACATCCTCACCCATAGTTCTACTGTACGGAAAAACATTTCCCAGATGTTGTTTAAAAGTTAGACACTTTTTCCTTGTTATAATTTTTTATTCTCAATACATTTAAAAACCCATAGATTTCCTTGCAAGTCCTTGAAATATTATCAGAAATAATTTTACAAAATGAAAATCATTTTAGAAAGTGTAATAACTATCATATTATGTAAATTCATAATGGATGTGATGAGCTTGCAAGCGTAGTCCTCATTCCAATCTCCTATTGGTCTTATAACAAACATCTATGATCGTTCGGGTGTTTCCGTGCAACTGGGCTGCTATCTTTGGCTGCTGTTTTAACACCGGTATAAAATAATATAAATTATATATATATATATATAACTCAAATNGAAAAGAAATGTATGCTATGCAAAATAACTAATACTGGTACAATCAGGATATCTAAAAATACCGGTCAGGAGTTATTATGATTTAGAGATAAAGAGAGATCGGAGATAAAAGCAGTAATACCAATAGCTTCCTTACTGCAAACGCTTTCAGCGTAATTACACAATTTTTTCCCGTCGAATGAAAATATTCGCCCAGGAGTTTTCCCATTTCACGCAATAGCAAGAACGGCATATCGATTGCCGGCGTGTTTTTATTTTCGTACTAATATCCTATGTTTGTACTTTACGCCAAGACATAAATATTTAATTGCTAATGCGCATTGGCCTTCCGGCAAATTACTGTAATTCACAATCGATAACCGACTCGTTATAATGTCCGTTCTTTTCGTGTTTGCTATTTATTAGATATTCCGTTAGCAAATGGCAATTCATCGTAATTGATTTTTTAATAAAATATGGTTCTGGAAATACCCCAGCACCGCAATAATCTATCGTGTGTATCTTGCGTCCGGTGAATAATTAAAAGTATCATTACTTTACTCTTGATTGGTTCCACGGCTGCTCGGATGAATTTCGGCGACAGTAGTATGCGTCCTAATTTGGAATGACACCTTGCGATAACTGAGAACTGAAGAGTTATAGCCACATGAAGTTCAGTTCAGTTACAACTATTGAGATAAAACATTAGGCAATTAAGATTGAAAATGTAAATGATGTAAACACCTTTCTCTTCTATAGTATTTTTAAAAAATAATCATATTTAAACATTATTAACCATCGCGAGTAAGGCGATTGTGAATACCTTCATTTTGGATCTGAACCGTAATAATCAATATTCAAAACCATTTCAGTTTAAGCATAACTATAACTATACTAAATATACATCATAAAGGAAAACACAAAAATCCAAAAGGAAATGCATGTCTTTTAGAAACATGTATCTATTATTTATTTTTTTAGATTGCGTCGTGAAAATTCAATTTTTCTCTATCCTTTTTTTTCCGTAATTTTCTTACCCCGACGCTGGACGAGCTGGTACAACTTCAAACTACGTTTTAGTCGAAGAGCATGCACAATTGGCAACTGGGCTGTGCATTGTTATCAAATATTATATTTAAAGGGAAGGTTAACATAAAAAAAAATATGGTGACTAATATAACGGGATATTGTAATATTAAATTAATCTGTTTTCAGAAACTTATTTTAATTAGCTTTGCTGTCTAACTGTTGATTAAAAATATATTTACAATTAGTAACGTATGTCAGTATTAAATATTAGTTCATATTTAATAAATAATGTAAAAATTTTTGTTTTTTTTAGAAACGTTAGAATGTTTTGCGCTTCGATCACAGTGATTAAAATAACACCTTATACAAATGCTAACTATTTTACTGTTACTGTTATTTTTCATTGTCACTGCCCACAAAACAAAAACAACTGGCAACGTTGACAGTGCACTAATACAACTTCACATACAAATTCCGGGTGCCACAGTTTACGCCACTGAGTGGCGACGTACACAAGAATTAAAGTGTAGGTATTTTAAAAAATTAATTCTAACTCGACTATTTATTTGTGTAAAAAATAAATATTTCAGAGATGTGTTCAGGGAAACACCCCTAAAAAACTAACCCCATTTAAAGTTACACCCTATACAGGGTGTAAGACGTTTGACTACCCTTACTTCAAAATGAGATAGAGATACGGCGAGTATTAATATTGGAGAGTTTCATCACAACGTGACAACAGCGCTTAACCTGCTGATGCATACCACGTGTACACGCGGCACTCTTGTCCTACGGAAAAAATGTAAACAACTATTATTGTGAAACATTTAGTAAATTTCAAGACAATTATTTTCCAGTTTTTAAATAAATAAAGTAAAATGTATCAATTTTGCAGTACGAAGATAGTGTTGTGCTTAAATTTTAGCTCGAATTTTAATAATTATGAATTTTTTAAAACAGGAACTTAACCTTTAATCAAATTACGTATTTGAAAAATATGTAATTAAAGTACCAAAAGATTCACGTCGTCCAAATAATCAAACGTATTAAAAATAATTTAGGAACTTACCAAAAAGCAAGATTCAGTAATTTTTAAACGCACAAGTACAATACAATCTACAACATATGCTGAATGCCGAATTTTCACCACCACGAACGGCGGTGACAACATTTCTAAAATTATGGCGATGTTTCGCATGGTACTAGCTATGTCCTGTACAGATTTAGTTTCGCGCAACTCACTCGGTTTCAAAAATACAATACCTATGTACGTTTTCAGCCACGAAATTTGAATAATTCTATATTTTTCGAATTTTCACCCCCAAGAACGGCAGTGACAACATTTTCAAAAAAATGGCGATGTTTCGCATGGTACTAGCTACATCCTGGACAGATTTACTTTCGCGCAACTCACTCGGTTTCAAAAATACAATACCTATGTACATTTTCAGCCACGAAATTTGAATAATTCTAAATTTTTTGAATTTTCACCCCCAAGAACAGCGGTGACAACATTTTTGTCCATAACAATTTTCGATGCACGAACGATACCTTCGAATCACACCTCAATACAAGGAAGTAGTGGTACACAAAAACACTCCGACATGGTTGAATCCAGATACCAAATGAATTACGTATTGCTGGACACCTCAGTATCTCGTGTTAATAAACCGCCGCGCTGTTATTCTCGCTCGATATAAATTTTATCAAATTTTAAATTAATAAATTTAAATTGTAATAACAATGCTAATTATTTTTTAGAATTAAGCAAAAAGGAGTTCAAAAAAGTGATAAACATTGTATTTTATGGTATTCTATACACGCATTTATGTCAATATTCCTTAATTAATCGAACTTTTGTACATCAAGTTGGAGTTTTTTTATAATTTTTTTCTCGGAAATGGTTGAGTTTAGGACCAATGTCATATAAGTTTTTTTTTTATTTTAATGTATTCTATCGTCTGTTAAAATTAAGGCAGTCAAACTTTTAACGCCCTGTATAAAAAGCGAACCTTCGAGAAAAAATTTTCATTCGATCGTGCGTCCAAAATAATTTTAGAGGATT
>NW_019417131.1:0-16018 GCF_000390285.2 Anoplophora glabripennis
CCCGGCTTCTTCTTCTGCAATCCAGATCCCCCACCCCCGCACCCCACTGACACTTCTTCAGCGTGACCTTGGAGCTGCTGCTGGAGACCTGGTGCCAGCTCCGGATGGCGGCAGCCCGGTGGCAGCCTGGAGTGACCTTGAAGTGCGTTGGTAGCCCCACTGTTTAACTACTAATGAAATATCCATCATATTAACAGCAAATTTTCTACATGTTCTTGAAATTACTTTGTTACATTGTCCATAAATAACAAATAAATTAAAAGATCCCCAGGCATTTTTATTTAAATTTTCGGTAAAAACTATTACAGACGTAACAATAATTTGACAACTAACTTGACAAATGTCATGTTATTTTAATTGTTTTTGGAGTGTTTCTGGTCATGGCCAATTTGATAACAGGCCTGATAAGCGAAAAACTGTCCAAAAAATAGAAAATTGCAAATATCTCTAAAAGTAGCAACGGCAACCCTAACACTGTTTATATGGCTTGAAAGGAAATTTCAATCTGCATTCGACAGAATAAAAAATACAGGGTGTTCCATTTAAGTTAACAAAGTTATAGCTGTTTGAAGTTATCAAAATATAACAGCAAAAATGAAACCCCTACTATTAAATTTTTTAATTTGTTGGTATACCATAATTTAGTGTTACCTATGCCCTTTACATGTACCAAAAATCTACTTGATATCACGCTCCTGAAAAGAGTTACTAGCATTGTTGTGGTTCTATAATAAATAATTTAATTTTAAAAAAGATATGTGTACTTGACAACAAGAAAATTAAAATAGAAACTTCACTTATCCCATAATTTCACGTTGTCATTGTAATCAGTAAGAAAATATACCCTCTAAAGTTACAACTTCATATTATTTAAGAAAAATAGAAGATACAGTCAATTCCCTTTTTTTATAATGGTCAGTTGAACTGCATCAAGAATCTCCGCGGACCCTTGCATCTGTCAAATTTTTCCTTTAAAAATTAATATCTCAAAATCTACAACTCCTAGGTATAGGGAATATTTAATAAAGCGACCCTCAAATTTCACGTAGAATCCGAAAATGAAATAATATATAGGGTGTTCCATTTAAAATAAGAAAATTGATGTCGGCTTTCGGCATAACCGGAAGAGCCATAAAGTTCTAATATTTTGAATGTGTTGGTCCTACTGCCTACTGCCTTTCCTAGGTTGCCAAATTTTCAGATTTATCCATTCAGTATTTCCCGAGATATCGACAGTGGCGATTCTTGGTGGGACACCCTGTATATCACTGATTTTAAATCTTAGGATTCTTAAGTACTGCGGGTTCAGGACTCTAATGTCTTTTTCACTGTATTTTTTTGTCATCTTTAAGAGAAAAATTACTACGTGTAAGTTTTTTACTTTGTTGTTTCATTCATGTAAAAAATTTTTTATTAAATAAGTTGTATTGGAATAAAATTATTAATTTCAAAAATAGGTATTTGGAGTGAGGCCATCTATTGGCATCGGATAGAACGGACCTAGAAAGGAAGCTTGAGGAGTTAAAGAGCTCGTATGGTGATTTTTTAGAAGAGAATCTAACTCAAAATTTTTAAAGAAATATTTTATTTTTTATTGTTTATTTCTGGCTGAATAATACAATAATATGGCATGTAATATCCTAGGACACAAAGAAACAAAATTTCATTCGGGCTTTCGTCCCTAGTTACTGAACTGCCGATATCCAGGGTAGACGTTCAATCACAGGCAGGGACACCTCCGCTGGCGGCTCTCTTGCGCTGTCCGGTTTAGTGCGGCACCATACCCACTGCACGGCTCTGCCCTTCTCACCATTTCTGAATCTCTGCAATATAACATCCTTCTGGGTTAGCTTATTATTGTTTTGTAGTTTATACCGTCAGGTCCGAATTTCGTTGAATTCGGAAAATTTTGGTTCTCCGAAATTCAAGATCGGAACGGTTTCGTCGTCCTTATTTCGCATCATCGGGGATGTCGTCTGCTGTAGAGGCGTTTTTGGCTATTTGGAGCGGTTTTTTGGCGCGACGCGACAGCAGGAACTTTGGACGGTGAGGTGAAAATTTTCCATTCCCGCGCTGCATCATCGGCAGTGTCGGCCGCTGTGCATGGAGCGGTTTGGGGCTGCTTGAAGCTGGTTTCAGAGGAATTTTAGAAAGAGCGGTGAAAATTTCCATTTTTGCCACGTTGAGGCTTCTTTGGCATGAGGCGTTTTTTTCCGGCTTTATTATCCCGAATGGAAAGTAGGGCGATTTCTTGAAATGCACTCTGGACTGGTAATACGACACTAGGCTATCTAAGAATATCTAACAATAATCTAATAATATTTTTATTGCCCAACAGATTTTAAATTTACCTTCCTAAATAACGAAACACATATACAGGGGATTTTAAAAGTATATTGGTTTTAGCCGTTCGATAATAAAAAGTAAAATTTTGCCTAGAATTTATTCTAAGACTTGGTCATTAGCAATTGATGGGCAGTCTAGATTATTTTGAAATAAGTTAAAAAGTGTTGTCTATTTCGCTAT
The DNA here is from genome assembly GCF_000390285.2 of Anoplophora glabripennis. Taxonomy (NCBI): domain Eukaryota; kingdom Metazoa; phylum Arthropoda; class Insecta; order Coleoptera; family Cerambycidae; genus Anoplophora; species Anoplophora glabripennis. The sequence continues at coordinate 2,527 of NW_019417131.1, forward strand.
TTCTAATAAATTAATACCAATATGTTACCGACAATAATTTTTATTGGGGGAGGGGGGGAGTCATTATATCCAACCCCCTTATAAAGTGAAAAATGTTCGGTTGTTAATGTATATGCATCTTTAAAAAAGTATATTACAACTACTGTCAGATATTAATGCTTATTGTCTGCTTATTTCAAGAAACTGGCAGTACTATAATAAAACACTAATGGTGCTTTCATTAGTTTTTCTTCATTTTAAAAGGTACCTATTACGTTAATGGGTTGATGTAGCAGAGAAAACATTTCCCTTGTAAAAACATTAATCTAGTTAGACACTTAGACCAAATAAACAAAGGTGTTGGTTTCCGGCAACTGTCAATATGTTTACGAAACTATTTAAAACTTGATAAATTTACCCAAACATTGTGCCCTAATCATATGCTTTAGAACACAGAAAATCGGGTCATTATAAGCTTTTAAAATTGTATGCCCAATAATATCTTAATATCATGCAAGATTTGTTGTAACACAGCGTCTCTTATACACTTAAATAGTGTTACATGTGAAATAAATGAAATAAATTCAGATATCAATAAAAAAATGTTAAAAAAACATTCTCGGGCATGTAAATTAGCATTAGAAGTTACCTTGATATCTATACATAGTTTCAAGTCAATATATTCAATTGCTGCAGAGCTACTCGTGTGAGTTTATCGATTTTCACTATGTCTGACTTTGTTGAGCAAATAATTTACATTAAATTTTGTTTGCGGAATGAATATTCTGCCGCAGAAACGTTGAGGATATACAGAAGGCCTTTAGTGATGAGGTTATGTCGCAAAAATGTTTACAAATGGTAGGTACAAAGACTTTAAAGAAGGCAGATAAAGCGTTCCGGGCGAGCATTAACATCCAACTGATGAACAACACGTTAATCAAGTCAAAGATCTTCAGATCTCGTTTGGTTCCAAAAACGCTCAACTTCTTGGAAAAATAGCGTCGCGTTGACATCTGTGAAACAATGATTTCTAACTACCAAGACGTCACGAAACACATCATTACTGGAGACGATCTGGATCTACGCTTACAACCCGGAAACAGCGGATCACTGGAGTGAATATCGTGGAGAAGGTGAACAAAGACCGAAAAATCAGTCCAATCACTGAAAAATCAACGTCGTGCTGACAGTTTTCTTTGATTATAGTGGCGTAGTGCACTAGGAATTTCTTCCAACCGGTCAAACTGTTAACATGTGACATTCGTAATTACTACGGTATTGCTGTAAAGCGAGAACGTGCTGCTTTCTATGCCTACAATATAAATAGAATTAAAAATGACTCAAAACAGCTATGGTCAAAATTAAAATCGTGGGGCGCTGTAAGTGATAGACTAAATGAAAATCTTCCTGACGAGATCTGCAATGCTACTCTCATTAATAATTACTTCATTGACTCTACACCTAATTTAAATGTTAACCAAGATTACATCTCTTACCTTTATAATTCTAAATATAAGAACAATTTACATTTTACATACACACCTTCAGATATTAATAAAGTTCAAGATCTTATTATGAAACAAAAATCTCATACAATGGGTTCAGATGGTATTTCTGGCAAAATGCTTCAGTTGTCGGTTAAATGGGTATCGGCTCCACTTACACACATAATAAACTTTTCATTCGAGATTGGTCAGTTACCGGAACAATGGAAAGTTGCTTGTGTTAGACCATTACCAAAAAAGAAAAATCCAAAACAGTTGAAAGATCTGCGTCCAATTAGTATGCTCTCTGTTCCTCTTAAGATTGCTGAATCTGTTATTTTTGATCAATTGTTTAAATATTGTTTTGAAAATTCAATAATTCCTATAAATCAATCAGGTTTTCAGAAGGGAATTAGTTCTTCAACTTTATTGGCTAATGTAACTGATGATATTTTGACAGCTATCGACAATTCTCTGATTTCGTCTCTAACTTTACTTGATATGACTAAAGCATTTGACTCAATTGACATCAATTGCCTTATTGCTAAACTTTATTATTATGGTATTTCTAGCAATATATTGTGCTGGTTTTGTAATTACTTACACGGTAGAGAACAATATACTAGATTAAATACAGGTTCCTCGATACTAACATCACCTTATAGATCAGTTGGTTCTGGTGTTCCTCAGGGATCGATATTAGGACCACTTTTATTTAACATGTTTACTGCAGATTTGTCGAGAATTCCTTTGAATTGTAAACTAAATATGTACGCTGACGATCTACAACTCCTTTATAGTTTTAAGCCTTCTAATTTAAATATTGCCACAGCAGTTATTAATAATGACTTACAATTAATTCATGACTGGACCATAAAAAATACTTTGTTAGTTAATGCTAATAAAAGTCAAAACATTCTATTTGGAACATCAACTCAATTGCGAGGTCTGGATAACTTTCCCGTTTTAATTAACAATGAAAATATTCCTGCAGTCAATGTTGTTAAAAATCTTGGCCTGACTTTTGATTCATCGTTGACTTTTTCGAATCATGTAACCGTTATCTGTAAGAAAGCTTTTCTATCATTAAAACAGTTGCAATGCTTTAAAAAGTATCTAAATCCTCAGACCAAAATTTTACTTACTGAATCTTTAGTCTTATCTCATTTGAATTATGCTGATGTTATATATGGCCCCTGCCTTTCTCAAGAAAATAAACACCGTTTGCAAAAAATACAGAATTGTTGCGTCCGTTTCATTGCGAATGTACCCCAGTTTAGTCACATAACTCCATATTTACGTTCCTTCAATTTGTTGAGCATGTCTGAGAGGAGACTTATTCATTTTGCCAGTTTTATACTCAATATTTTAAAAAATAACAAACCTACATATTTATGTGATAAAATAAAATGGAGATCTGAAACACATAATAAAAATTTGAGATCACTGAGTAGCAAAGCGTGTATTCCTTCACATAAAACTGAAAAATTTAAAAATTCATTTTCGTATTTAGCTTCTTATGTTATTAATAATTTACCCCTCCAGTATCACAATTTGTCAGTGACAACCGTTAAACATATGTTAAAAAATAATATACTTTTTTCTGACTTGGTACTTTTTGATGTATGTAGGTTTTAACTATATCCAATTGTGNTTATTGTTGTTATTATTGTTGTTATTATTGTTGTTATTATTGTTGTTATTATTGTTGTTATTATTGTTGTTATTATTGTTGTTATTATTGTTGTTATTATTGTTGTTATTATTGTTGTTATTATTGTTGTTATTATTGTTGTTATTATTGTTGTTATTATTGTTGTTATTATTGTTGTTATTATTGTTGTTATTATTGTTGTTATTATTGTTGTTATTATTGTTGTTATTATTGTTGTTATTATTGTTGTTATTATTGTTGTTATTATTGTTGTTATTATTGTTGTTATTATTGTTGTTATTATTGTTGTTATTATTGTTGTTATTATTGTTGTTATTATTGTTGTTATTATTGTTGTTATTATTGTTGTTATTATTGTTGTTATTATTGTTGTTATTATTGTTGTTATTATTGTTGTTATTATTGTTGTTATTATTGTTGTTATTATTGTTGTTATTATTGTTGTTATTATTGTTGTTATTATTGTTGTTATTATTGTTGTTATTATTGTTGTTATTATTGTTGTTATTATTGTTGTTATTATTGTTGTTATTATTGTTGTTATTATTGTTGTTATTATTGTTGTTATTATTGTTGTTATTATTGTTGTTATTATTGTTGTTATTATTGTTGTTATTATTGTTGTTATTATTGTTGTTATTATTGTTGTTATTATTGTTGTTATTATTGTTGTTATTATTGTTGTTATTATTGTTGTTATTATTGTTGTTATTATTGTTGTTATTATTGTTGTTATTATTGTTGTTATTATTGTTGTTATTATTGTTGTTATTATTGTTGTTATTATTGTTGTTATTATTGTTGTTATTATTGTTGTTATTATTGTTGTTATTATTGTTGTTATTATTGTTGTTATTATTGTTGTTATTATTGTTGTTATTATTGTTGTTATTATTGTTGTTATTATTGTTGTTATTATTGTTGTTATTATTGTTGTTATTATTGTTGTTATTATTGTTGTTATTATTGTTGTTATTATTGTTGTTATTATTGTTGTTATTATTGTTGTTATTATTGTTGTTATTATTGTTGTTATTATTGTTGTTATTATTGTTGTTATTATTGTTGTTATTATTGTTGTTATTATTGTTGTTATTATTGTTGTTATTATTGTTGTTATTATTGTTGTTATTATTGTTGTTATTATTGTTGTTATTATTGTTGTTATTATTGTTGTTATTATTGTTGTTATTATTGTTGTTATTATTGTTGTTATTATTGTTGTTATTATTGTTGTTATTATTGTTGTTATTATTGTTGTTATTATTGTTGTTATTATTGTTGTTATTATTGTTGTTATTATTGTTGTTATTATTGTTGTTATTATTGTTGTTATTATTGTTGTTATTATTGTTGTTATTATTGTTGTTATTATTGTTGTTATTATTGTTGTTATTATTGTTGTTATTATTGTTGTTATTATTGTTGTTATTATTGTTGTTATTATTGTTGTTATTATTGTTGTTATTATTGTTGTTATTATTGTTGTTATTATTGTTGTTATTATTGTTGTTATTATTGTTGTTATTATTGTTGTTATTATTGTTGTTATTATTGTTGTTATTATTGTTGTTATTATTGTTGTTATTATTGTTGTTATTATTGTTGTTATTATTGTTGTTATTATTGTTGTTATTATTGTTGTTATTATTGTTGTTATTATTGTTGTTATTATTGTTGTTATTATTGTTGTTATTATTGTTGTTATTATTGTTGTTATTATTGTTGTTATTATTGTTGTTATTATTGTTGTTATTATTGTTGTTATTATTGTTGTTATTATTGTTGTTATTATTGTTGTTATTATTGTTGTTATTATTGTTGTTATTATTGTTGTTATTATTGTTGTTATTATTGTTGTTATTATTGTTGTTATTATTGTTGTTATTATTGTTGTTATTATTGTTGTTATTATTGTTGTTATTATTGTTGTTATTATTGTTGTTATTATTGTTGTTATTATTGTTGTTATTATTGTTGTTATTATTGTTGTTATTATTGTTGTTATTATTGTTGTTATTATTGTTGTTATTATTGTTGTTATTATTGTTGTTATTATTGTTGTTATTATTGTTGTTATTATTGTTGTTATTATTGTTGTTATTATTGTTGTTATTATTGTTGTTATTATTGTTGTTATTATTGTTGTTATTATTGTTGTTATTATTGTTGTTATTATTGTTGTTATTATTGTTGTTATTATTGTTGTTATTATTGTTGTTATTATTGTTGTTATTATTGTTGTTATTATTGTTGTTATTATTGTTGTTATTATTGTTGTTATTATTGTTGTTATTATTGTTGTTATTATTGTTGTTATTATTGTTGTTATTATTGTTGTTATTATTGTTGTTATTATTGTTGTTATTATTGTTGTTATTATTGTTGTTATTATTGTTGTTATTATTGTTGTTATTATTGTTGTTATTATTGTTGTTATTATTGTTGTTATTATTGTTGTTATTATTGTTGTTATTATTGTTGTTATTATTGTTGTTATTATTGTTGTTATTATTGTTGTTATTATTGTTGTTATTATTGTTGTTATTATTGTTGTTATTATTGTTGTTATTATTGTTGTTATTATTGTTGTTATTATTGTTGTTATTATTGTTGTTATTATTGTTGTTATTATTGTTGTTATTATTGTTGTTATTATTGTTGTTATTATTGTTGTTATTATTGTTGTTATTATTGTTGTTATTATTGTTGTTATTATTGTTGTTATTATTGTTGTTATTATTGTTGTTATTATTGTTGTTATTATTGTTGTTATTATTGTTGTTATTATTGTTGTTATTATTGTTGTTATTATTGTTGTTATTATTGTTGTTATTATTGTTGTTATTATTGTTGTTATTATTGTTGTTATTATTGTTGTTATTATTGTTGTTATTATTGTTGTTATTATTGTTGTTATTATTGTTGTTATTATTGTTGTTATTATTGTTGTTATTATTGTTGTTATTATTGTTGTTATTATTGTTGTTATTATTGTTGTTATTATTGTTGTTATTATTGTTGTTATTATTGTTGTTATTATTGTTGTTATTATTGTTGTTATTATTGTTGTTATTATTGTTGTTATTATTGTTGTTATTATTGTTGTTATTATTGTTGTTATTATTGTTGTTATTATTGTTGTTATTATTGTTGTTATTATTGTTGTTATTATTGTTGTTATTATTGTTGTTATTATTGTTGTTATTATTGTTGTTATTATTGTTGTTATTATTGTTGTTATTATTGTTGTTATTATTGTTGTTATTATTGTTGTTATTATTGTTGTTATTATTGTTGTTATTATTGTTGTTATTATTGTTGTTATTATTGTTGTTATTATTGTTGTTATTATTGTTGTTATTATTGTTGTTATTATTGTTGTTATTATTGTTGTTATTATTGTTGTTATTATTGTTGTTATTATTGTTGTTATTATTGTTGTTATTATTGTTGTTATTATTGTTGTTATTATTGTTGTTATTATTGTTGTTATTATTGTTGTTATTATTGTTGTTATTATTGTTGTTATTATTGTTGTTATTATTGTTGTTATTATTGTTGTTATTATTGTTGTTATTATTGTTGTTATTATTGTTGTTATTATTGTTGTTATTATTGTTGTTATTATTGTTGTTATTATTGTTGTTATTATTGTTGTTATTATTGTTGTTATTATTGTTGTTATTATTGTTGTTATTATTGTTGTTATTATTGTTGTTATTATTGTTGTTATTATTGTTGTTATTATTGTTGTTATTATTGTTGTTATTATTGTTGTTATTATTGTTGTTATTATTGTTGTTATTATTGTTGTTATTATTGTTGTTATTATTGTTGTTATTATTGTTGTTATTATTGTTGTTATTATTGTTGTTATTATTGTTGTTATTATTGTTGTTATTATTGTTGTTATTATTGTTGTTATTATTGTTGTTATTATTGTTGTTATTATTGTTGTTATTATTGTTGTTATTATTGTTGTTATTATTGTTGTTATTATTGTTGTTATTATTGTTGTTATTATTGTTGTTATTATTGTTGTTATTATTGTTGTTATTATTGTTGTTATTATTGTTGTTATTATTGTTGTTATTATTGTTGTTATTATTGTTGTTATTATTGTTGTTATTATTGTTGTTATTATTGTTGTTATTATTGTTGTTATTATTGTTGTTATTATTGTTGTTATTATTGTTGTTATTATTGTTGTTATTATTGTTGTTATTATTGTTGTTATTATTGTTGTTATTATTGTTATTATTATTGTTGTTATTATTGTTGTTATTATTGTTATTATTATTATTATTATTATTATTATTATTATTATTAAAGGAACATAATAAAAAATAAATATACTAATCTGATACAGAAATATTCTTTTAAAATTGTTTCAAGTTTTTACAAACAATTATGAATTGTGTTTTTAAGCAGGTAGAAATAAACATGGTGTTTGTAAATAAGTGCGAAATATTTTAGGGGGTGGTTGCCGAAGTTATTTTGTGAAAATAAGTTCATATAAACGGTGGTCGAAATATGCTTCATTTCCGAGATACAGAGTGTTTAAATTTAAATTTTTTATTTATTTTTATTAATTATGTCAAAGAATTTTAAAGATTTTTTTGACTCAGTTGAGTAAACAGATTATTTATTTATTTTTGTGTATTTCATTTATCATTCTTGATTAAATATGAGATTTGACAACAATGCATAGCCCAGTTCGCAATTGTGCATGCATTCTAGTATCTCCAGTGGTGGGGTATGAAAATTATTTAAAAAAACGTTAAAAGAATTAAGTTTTCCCCAGGGAATTTCAAAAAATAAACTATTAATGCATGTTTCTAAAGGTCAAAGGCAGCCTCTGTATAAATATGACCTTGAAAGTTGTTATCTTTTAACAAAAATCTGGCATAGGCCATTGGATGCCCATTTCTTAAGATTACGTTAAGACGAAATGTTTATAAATTTATTAAAAATATTAGGATTAAGGCGAAGACTAAGGTGAAGATTAAGATAAAGTTATGGCTAAATAGGTTAAAACTAAGACCTTTTCATAAATTCAACATTAGTTCATTTATCTGGTTTAAAATGTTCCCAGGATCAGTCACCTGTTTTGACAGTTAAAAAAAATACTCTGTATAATTTTAACCAGTTCAGAACTGCGCCTTATTTAGCGCAGGTAAATGCACTGTTCTGAATAAGTGCCTTAAAAAAAGTTTAAATCTTTCAACCGTAGTGTGGCTTGTGGCAGTCTGCATCCTGATCCTGCTATGATCGTTAGGCGTTGCACGTGCGAACCGGTGCTAACAAGGAGGGCATGTGTCATGTGTTTAAGACGGGCGGGGCCAAGCTGACTGCCAGGGCTCGCAGATCAATAGTCCGTCGGCATTCTGCTGTACACACCTCGGCTCTGACACTGACATTGCTCTACTGGGGAGAACTGGATCGAGAAGGCATAGCCTTGCTGCTACTTTAAAGAATCAAATTATTTGAACATTTTCGACCTTCAAATTGTTTTTTGCGGAAAAACATGTAGGTACGTAAAGTCTATTTACAATGACGTCACATTTATTAAGTGCAGCCGATAGGATAACCCAAAATTCCTGTTCTATTTCGCGTTAACTCTAGTCAAACTAGGAAAGTTTATTGTTTTAAGTTTAGCACACTTGACAACGAACTGAACTAAAATAATTAAAATTAATTGATTGACAGTTGACAGACATTTGACATTTTCGTTACTTTCATTATTTCCGTGAGAATTTTGTGTATTGGATCGATTGAAAGCATATAAATAGTTATGTTTGTATCTAGAACGCGAAATGGTACATTTGCATTCAAGAATGGAAGTTATTTAAATTCACGGACACGGACTGTGGGATCGTATTAAGCTAGGTAAAGTGATAAAAAAGTGTCTTTATGATTTTTCAATCAGACCAGACCTATCAAATATCCAAAAATAATAAAAATATTTGTATTTATAAATTTCAATTTTCAATCATTAGATAAACAGTTACAACAAACGAGTTACAACAATTGTTCAAAATTCCCACCATCTGGTGTTAAACATGCTTCAGCACGTTGTGCTACTGCTGGAATGGAGTTGCGTATCATCTCTGGTGTTATTTGCTGTATTCATTGAAATAGTCAGTTCTGCAATTAATTCAAATTTGCCACTGGTGTTCTGTACACCAACGTTTTTAGGAAGCCCCAAAAGAGAAAATCACATGGCGTTAGGTCTGGAGAACGAGGTGGCCAAGCAAATTGACCGCCTCTGCCAAGCCAACGTCCAGGGAAAGTATTATTTAGGTAATCACAACGTGCTGAAGCATGACGCTGCAGACGATGGAAATTTTGAACAATTCGTTTGTCATAATTTTTTATCAAATGGTTAAAAATTGAAAATTTTTATTATTTTTGGATATTTAAAACTGCCGTATCTCGAAAAATATCGGTCTGATTGAAAAATGATAAGGACATTTTTATGACCTTATCTATCATGATCCCACAGTCCGTATTCGCGAATTTCGTAACACCCTGATACGACAATTTAATCTATATTGTTTGAAAAAAGTAATGTCAGAATAATTATATATTGTAATTTATATTCTAGGAGTGTTTAATTCAAAATGACCTCGGAAAGTGAAGACGGGCATTTACCAGGGAAAGTATTGGAAGTGGTACAAAGTGCTGTTTCACAATTAATCCCAAAAAATCGTCGAGACTGTACGAAATTGTCTATAACGAATTCAAAGGGTAGTATAGTTCGAAAAAAATTCAAAAAGTGTCCGAAGCGGTATTACTGGCATATTTCGAACATAAAATTAACAAAAAATTAAACCTTCGGCGTTATGGTCATGTTAAAAAGTACAGTGAATGCCAAAAAAAATGTAAATTTCCAAAACTAATACCATATTTGAAAATCAGTTGCATACCGCCCGAAAAAGTCCAGACTTCTAACGAAAGAGGAAATTGTGAAATTTTTACAAAAAAGTACATGATAATAGATTTCTGCTAGAAAAGATAATTGAAATTAATATAAATCGATTGATTTAACTAATTTTGGACAACTTTGCAGGTCATTTTAATAACAATTGGTGTTTGTGGAGCTTTGAGAAGAAATGAGCTACTAAAGTTAACGATCGATTCGATGATATAGAAGACAAAGATTCAATTATTATTATAAGAATTCCCGATTCCAAAACTCATACTCCGAGATGTTTTGTGATTGCAAGTCCAGACCAAATGAAGATATACCGTAAATATCGTGCTTTACGTCCGGCAGTTACTACATGTCGGAGTTTTTTTGTGAAGTATGTCAGGGAAAATGTGTTAACCAAGTGGTTGGCGTCAACAAAATAAGAAATGTGCCAAAAAAATAGCAACTTGTTTCATTTTGCCTCATCTGGAAACATATAGGGCACTGCTTTAGAGGTTCTTCTGCCACTCTGATAGCCGACGCAGGGGCCGATATTACCACCATGGGGTAATATGGGCGTTCTAGTACGGTAGCGGAAACATATATAGAAGATTCTATACAAAATAAAATTTCAATCGCAAATAAATTGTTACCACTTCAGCAGAGCCTACGGAACTTGCCAATAATACAACGTGCGCAGTAAACATAAACAGTAATTGCAGCAGCAGCTTCATTGAACACCCAGAACTAAAAGCTATGATAACTGATAGCACTGGATCTGTCATAAATTTAACTCACTGCAATATCAGCACTTTCAATTTACATGTAGTGCGAAATAAATTGTAATCATCCTGTTTATAATATAGTTACTGTTTTGTATTGAAATGTTATATAATTTAAATGTATATTGTTTAATTAATAAAATCATAAATAAGTTTAGAAAAAATGACAAATTATTTTGACATTTGTTTTATGTTCTAGAACTAAAAATATTTGGCGTTCTAGAACGTAAAAGTATTTTGCAGCTAGATGGCAAAGAAGACTTTGTCAACTGAAAATTTAATGAAAATGACGACTTTTAATGACAGTTTTCAAAAAGTTCTTTTCAGATTTAATAAATTAACGATGGGCAGTGCAAAACGTGAAAATGGGAAGTAACTTTTTCACGCCGATTTGACAGTGTGGATGGTATAGAGAGAGGGTAAGGGGCCAACATGTAAAGTGAGATGAAACTAGTCTCTCGTCACGTGACTTATGACTTAGGGCATTTGTAGGCTTATCGAGGGCGATTTGTTACCACTCCATGGTATTAAAATAATAGTAACGGTAATATTTTTAATTGTTGTGTAACTACCAAAAAAAGTCCTAGGTCCTATATTCATGTTGGAATAGCTACAATGTACAGAAAGTCGGCTTTGGCTCCAGTTGTAGTTGTTACACCAATTATGAACTGTATTTTAAATATTATTAAAATATTTCAATTTCATATAAAAAATGTTAGGTATGTCTAATAAAATTACGAATCTTATGTTCTGTTAATATTGTTTCTTGAACTGAATTTGAAACGTTCAAATCAAAAATCTCGCTCGCAATATACAGTGTAGGAGAGTACCGATGGTCTATCAGAAGCTACGTGAGAGCGATAAAGTAAGCCATAGAAATCCATGTGATAGACAAGGATGGCTATAATGAAGGCGTCTAATAGTCAACGCCCGTTTCGCCCTTCCACAAATAAGATCCACTTCTTATTTGTGGAAGGGCGAAATGGGCGTTGACNATGCTACTCTCATTAATAATTACTTCATTGACTCTACACCTAATTTAAATGTTAACCAAGATTACATCTCTTACCTTTATAATTCTAAATATAAGAACAATTTACATTTTACATACACACCTTCAGATATTAATAAAGTTCAAGATCTTATTATGAAACAAAAATCTCATACAATGGGTTCAGATGGTATTTCTGGCAAAATGCTTCAGTTGTCGGTTAAATGGGTATCGGCTCCACTTACACACATAATAAACTTTTCATTCGAGATTGGTCAGTTACCGGAACAACGGAAAGTTGCTTGTATTAGACCATTACCAAAAAAGAAAAATCCAAAACAGTTGAAAGATCTGCGTCCAATTAGTATGCTCTCTGTTCCTCTTAAGATTGCTGAATCTGTTATTTTTGATCAATTGTTTAAATATTGTTTTGAAAATTCAATAATTCCTATAAATCAATCAGGTTTTCAGAAGGGAATTAGTTCTTCAACTTTATTGGCTAATGTAACTGATGATATTTTGACAGCTATCGACAATTCTCTGATTTCGTCCCTAACATTACTTGATATGACTAAAGCATTTGACTCAATTGACATCAATTGCCTTATTGCTAAACTTTATCATTATGGTATTTCTAGCAATATATTGTGCTGGTTTTGTAATTACTTACACGGTAGAGAACAATATACTAGATTAAATACAGGTTCCTCGATACTAACATCACCTTATAGATCAGTTGGTTCTGGTGTTCCTCAGGGATCGATATTAGGACCACTTTTATTTAACATGTTTACTGCAGATTTGTCGAGAATTCCTTTGAATTGTAAACTAAATATGTACGCTGACGATCTACAACTCCTTTATAGTTTTAAGCCTTCTAATTTAAATATTGCCACAGCAGTTATTAATAATGACTTACAATTAATTCATGACTGGACCATAAAAAATACTTTGTTAGTTAATGCTAATAAAAGTCAAAACATTCTATTTGGAACATCAACTCAATTGCGAGGTCTGGATAACTTTCCCGTTTTAATTAACAATGAAAATATTCCTGCAGTCAATGTTGTTAAAAATCTTGGCCTGACTTTTGATTCATCGTTGACTTTTTCGAATCATGTAACCGTTATCTGTAAGAAAGCTTTTCTATCGTTAAAACAGTTGCAATGCTTTAAAAAGTATCTAAATCCTCAGACCAAAATTTTACTTACTGAATCTTTAGTCTTATCTCATTTGAATTATGCTGATGTTATATATGGCCCCTGCCTTTCTCAAGAAAATAAACACCGTTTGCAAAAAATACAGAATTGTTGCGTCCGTTTCATTGCGAATGTACCCCAGTTTAGTCACATAACTCCATATTTACGTTCCTTCAATTTGTTGAGCATGTCTGAGAGGAGACTTATTCATTTTGCCAGTTTTATACTCAATATTTTAAAAAATAACAAACCTACATATTTATGTGATAAAATAAAATGGAGATCTGAAACACATAATAAAAATTTGAGATCACTGAGTAGCAAAGCGTGTATTCCTTCACATAAAACTGAAAAATTTAAAAATTCATTTTCGTATTTAGCTTCTTATGTTATTAATAATTTACCCCTCCAGTATCACAATTTGTCAGTGACAACCGTTAAACATATGTTAAAAAATAATATACTT
>NW_019417131.1:16428-72413 GCF_000390285.2 Anoplophora glabripennis
AGAGCGATAAAGTAAGCCATAGAAATCCATGCGATAGAGAAGGATGGCTATAATGAAGGCCTCTCATAGTCACCGCCCGTTTCGCCCTTCCACAAATAAGATCCACTTCTTATTTGTGGAAGGGCGAAATGGGCGTTGACTATTAGACGCCTTCATTATAGCCATCCTTGTCTATCACATGGATTTCTATGGCTTACTTTATCGCTTTCACGTAACTTCTGATAGACCATCGGTACTTTCCTACACTGTAGGGCGACGCTCACGCGCGTGCGAGGGTAAAAAGTGAAAAAACACATTCACAATTTGTCAACTTAATGTCACTCTTTTGGAGTTACTTTTTTTTTATATGATCATTCTACATACGCTTCTCCGTCATAAAGTGTGTTACGTGAACTTTGGCGATGTAGTAACAATAAAGGTATTTCCGACCAATCTCAGTGGAGTCGGGGGTGGGTTATAAAGATATAAAAACAACAATTTATATATAGTGATAAGGGCGCCAAGTGATTTTCATAACCATACCTTTAAACATAATAAAATCACTAAACTGTATAGCCACATATTTTAACAGGAAAACAAATATATAGGTGTATCAAAATAAATTAATAAAAGTCTGAGTGTATTTGAACTATTGAGGTATATTAAAAAAAAGATAATGTATATATGTATATGAAGATGTATAGGGGACGGCATTTAAAACAGACAAAGTATATAACAAGATCAAACGGAGAAATGTGTATACTATCTAAGAATATTAATCGAGAGCTCTCAAACAAACGAGCAAGGGATAAAGGATTTATCAAAAATATCAAACTAATGCAAGCCTTTATCTCTTTGCTATTATTAAATTTCTTACACTAACATGCTAAATTTTAATTACACTAAAACAAATATATGGAACCTCTGTTTAATAATTACAAAGAAAATTCCAAATTACCGATCACATGACTAAATTATTAATTTACTATTTAATGACAACTATAAACATGACAAAAAAACCCAATAAGTAAGAAAGGGGTAGATGATCCCCCAAAATAATTCTAATACATGTGGTCATATATTCATACCAAATCGGACTAAAGTCGTTAACAACGGCGTAAAAAAACTTCCCACTATGGGTACTTAGCCTGGTTGAGATGATGTAACTCGTAGGTCTAAACTTCGCCTTCTCTCAGTAAATGTTTGGCTCTTTGGTATCTGGGGAGGCCAACCAATATAAAATCCGATCGGGAATATTTCAGATCTCCTCGTATATATGGCCCCGGGTACAATTTGGAATTTGTTGGAATTTAAAGTATATTTCGGAACACCGAAACCCCTACTAAAATGCCTAAAAGCGTATAAAAAAAAGATAATTTAGAAATGGGAGTTACCAGCAGATAATAAAACCAATTGTTAATTATTTAGAATTCACCTCTTGTGATCGACGCCCCTAATCACCAAAAGACATTGTTCTCTCAATAATACTCATAAAATATAGCCAATATGTTTCTCAGACGATATTTCAATACATATATCAACCCCATTAATATCGTATTAATCAAGGTACTAGTGAAACAGCCGTTATAAACGTAGAATACGCCAATTTTATTGTTCACTAGACCTCAGTCAAACACAAAGTTTTCTATCTGCCTGCGTGAGCTTGCGTACTCTCTATCTAAACCGACCGCTTTTTCCCTAGCGCAAAAAGTTTTCGCTATAAATTCTTTTTATTTGTTGTGCCTTAATTAATAATAATGATAATGTTTAATTCTTAACCCCGAAATGATGTTATAGACCGGTAATTGGAAATTTAGATTATAAAAATGTAATAAGTGCAATAAAATGTCTAATAATATTTTTTACGTTCAAACTCTAATTGGACTGGGGTACGTCATTTACTCGAAAACTTTTGGCGTGTAAGATGGCAACATTTTAATACTGTCGGATCGACAATGAAACAATCTCAGAACCAGGAAAAAAATAGAGGGTTGCTACTTAAAAAAAATTTCGATGACGTCATTACTCGAAAACAAATGACGGTTGAAAATCGCCTTTTATTCTAAAATATTTATTTTGTAAATTAAAAATCGACCTGTTCGAGGATTTTTCCTAAAAAAAATTTTTTCATTTTTACTGAATTTATTCCATACTTTAGGCGCGTACTGTACATATACAGGGTGGTCCAAATTTTATACAGGAAACTTCGAGGGTAGATAGATATCTTTAAAATAGTAGGTGTTTGCCTTATAAACATAGGTCTGGAACGGCCTCGTTTTAGAGATACTGGCTGTTGAAGTTATTAAAAAAATTGAGTTTTTGCTTATATCTCCGGAATCTATTAACCGATTTCAATAAAATTTAGTACAGATAATGATAGTACGCCGTGTATTCCCCAAAATGTGAGCCCTAAAGGTTCAACCAGTGGTGTACATCTGGACAGGGGTCACCCCTATTTATAAAAAAAACCTACGCCACTGTATTTTGTACAAGCTATTGTAACGGATTTATATTCTATTGCACAAAATACGTAAAAAAGGTAACTTGAACTTTTTCCCTAAATTTCACCGTTCTCAAGTTATTCATACCAACCCAATCCCCTTGTAGCAGACACTTCTAACCATAATATTGTAAGAATATTTATGTTTATGCTTAAAAGTAAGTGTAAGTAAGTCAACAAAATTCTTTACACTCGTCGCTTTCACCTTTTTGGATTAAAACGATATTTGGAAAATTACGACGGAACAATGAAAGGCACAGAAATGAAATTTTAAGAGTATTTGGACCCCTGGATTTCTGTGTTTGGGGTTACCTATCTGAAAATTAAAGTTTACACACCAATAGATACTAGACTACAACTACTATAGCGAATAGAACGCAGGTGTAATGAATTAAAAGAAAACCACCACATGTTATTAACTTCAATTAGTTCCATTAATAGAAGATGTCAGAAATGTATGGATGTAGGTGGTTCTCATTTTGAACAATTGCTGTAAATACGTAACTTTAATTTTGTTTCTTGATTAGTTGTTGTTGTTTGGTAAATGTATTTCTATTAATATTTTGATAAATTGTTCTTATTTGTAAAGATTAGGCCTCCAGGGGAAACTAAAACACCAGAAACACTACCTCACAGGTGATATGGAAAGAATTTTGTTGATGTGCTTATAAATTGCACTTACTTTTAAGCATAAACATTATTATGCTTATAATATTATGGTTTGAAGTGTCTACCACAAGGGGATTGTATTGGTATGAATAACTTGAATATCTTAGGGAAAAAATTCAAGTTACCTTTTATACGTATTTAGTGCATTAGAATATAAATCCGTTACAATAACTTGTAAAAAGTACAATGGCGTAAGTTTTTTTTCTAAAAAGGGGTGACCCCTGTCCAGTTGTACACCACTGGTTGAATATTTAGGGCTCATATTTTGGGGAATACAAGGTCTTTTATCATACATTATCTATACCAAATTTTATTGAGATCGGTTAATAGATTCCGGAGATATAAATAAAAAATCAATTTTTTTTAACAACTTCAACACCCTGTATCTCTAAAACGAGGCCGTTCCAGACCTATGTTTATAAGACAAACTCATATTATTTTAAAGAGATCTATTTATCCTCGAAGTTTCCTGCATAAAATTCGGACCACCCTGTATATATTTTTTTCATTAAAACTACTTATCAGAAAACGGTAATTTAGCTCTTCCAATTCAAAGTTACAAGTACCACTTTAGCGTTAGCTTTAAAATGCGGATAATAAATGTAACCTTTTTGGTTTTAAAAGTTGAAAATTATACCTACTAGTAGAGTGAGGCACAGTTAAAATTACATTAGCCAGTCAGTCACTGAAATTCAGTTGCTCTTTGATCTTTTTCATGTACTGCGTATATTTATTTTAATTTTTATTTAAACACATATCCAAACAAGAAAACTTTACGTAATTTATCCCGCAATGATAATTTAAAAAAGTTTATTAATGTTTTAATTGCAATTTCATCAATTAGGATCAGTTTCTCTTCGTGATGACTTTTAATGTTAGCTATAAGTGCATGCTATATTATAATCTAAAAGTAGTTATAAATCTATAAAGAGAATATCATTGTGAATTAGTTTTTTCTGTAACGTACATACATCACGCAATACAGCATTTATAGAAACTTTGTTTTTATTTTGTTGAGTGCTGGAAATCGAATATTGCGATTTCCATATCGGTAACACAGAAGCAACCGTTGAACCGAACGCTGTGCAGTGTTATAAAATAGTGAAATAAAACAATGCCGTCATATAAAAATTTTAGCTTAAATTCGATACATCTAACATTTGCAATGTGAATAAATAAAAATAGTTTAATTAAAGGTACACAACAAAAGCGCAAAATTGCACGGCGATTAAATTTAAATGTTGAAACAGGGAATTACTTTAGTTGAAAAAACAAAAATATTTTGTGTGCTCTCAGGGTAGCCACGTTAATTTTTGACATGTTTGCGTTTAAACATATTTTGCTTTGATGCATTTGATGCGCATTTTAATATTAATTGAAGCCATTCATATCCAGATACTTTGCAAATGCCTGTTTGATCAGGTATAATAAATATATGGGTAGAGTTTTCAGTAACAATTATTAGTAATTTCTGTTGTGGAAACAGTACATATTTTTTACAAGATGATGAAATGGTAATGTAAATTTTGCTGTCGCGTATAAGTGTCTTTAATTTCTTATAATAGAATTTAAAGAAAAAGACTAAGAAAGTCAATTGAGCAAATCTAGACACTCTTCCTTACTGTACAGGGTGTCCCACAGTGACAAATTTGGGCAATAGTGTTTTCGGGTATGCCCTTCTCAACTAAAATAATGGCGTCCACCTAACGCTTGCGGTTATACCGGAAGTGGACGTCATCTTCGTTATTTTAAATGGAACACTCTGTATATTATTTCAATTTTGGATTCTACGTCAATTTTTAGGTGAACTTTCATAAAGGTTTCTATTTTTAAAGTTAGCCGTTTTTGATATATTTAATATTTTTTTAAAAAAATATTAAAAAGCACTGCACAAAAAGATATGGATTTTACGATAATAAAGTTAGAGCGATAAAACTTATAGGGGACAACTACAACTCTTAGCTTATCTGCCATAATTTAGTCAAGTTTAAACCATCTTAACTTACTTTTATTTTAATGGAACACCCTGTACATTTTTGCCTGATAAACAATTTTGTTCTCTTTCGAATGGTATAATGGTTCCCTATACCTATCTCTTCTGGTTTTTATGGTATTTACTGTTTTTCGTGCTAGTCAAAGGATATCGCATACTTTCTTGCGAGGATGGCTGTGAAATATTTAGTAGAACAAAACAGGCATCTAATCTGTCACCAGTTTATTGCTGTCAAATTAACACATACAGTGAATGTTTATTTGAGTATTATTTATTGTTAAAGAATGGAAAACGAAAAGTATCGAAAGTTTAAGACAGTCTAACTTATTTATTTTTAGAGATAGATAAAATTTATTTTAATAAAATTTCAAGGCAAAATTGATATTTTTCACCTGGTGCAAACAAATTTTTGAAGTATCATATGTAATTTGCTACGCCCCCTACGCGGAAAAAAAATTGTTATCGAAGCAGGCTGTGGATAGAAAAAATTGCTTGTTTTTTCCTCTTTCATATGATGTGATACATGTCGCCTTTATCTTTTATATTTATTAAATTTTTTATAATGTTGGTATCAAAAATGTAAATTAATGTAGAAATTGCTTTAAACATGGCAACTACAACAAATTTAATGAATATAATGTACTTCTTTTAAGCAACGAATCTCCAATATCCGGCACCCATCAGTTTAGCTATAAGTCCTATGAATTTGGTATTAAGAATTCTATACCAAACTTTTACTGAAAATCTCTGTTGAATGCAGTTTCTCCGTGCCAATGTAAATTACCATTAGTCCATTTGAAGTAAACGTTTCTATTAAAAAATATAATGTTACAAAAATTAGACACATCTGACCAGATAATTCTTCTGCATATAAAAGGATATTACCTTTTTCTTTCTGGTCACCACCTACAGAACCCTAATCTCCTCGGTTTATCTTCCTCCGACAAGAGATGCACTTTTTTCGCCTTATAACATTTTAAACCATTATTTCGTAATATCCTTCTTACTCTATCCTTCTCTACATTGTAATTTACTTTCACTGTTTTGCACATTTTTCCTATTTACATATTTTAAAATTCTGTTAACATTACCTATTTTATTAACGACAGCTGATTTTTCTGCCCTGTCCTTCTTAAGAGATCTCTATCAGCGAAATGCTTGAATAGAATTGAAATTGCACTGATAGTACAATACAAACATATTACACTTTTTAATATGTGAAAATATCAAATTAAACTGTAACAATTTTCAAATCAACAGTTATGTATAAACTACAACAATAAACGATTTATGAAATGATGTATTACTGGAATAACACATTTGTTTTCATAGTGTGCTACCTTTAGCGAAGAAGTACGTTATACAGGGTGGTCCGAATTTTATTCAGGAAACTTCGAGGGTAGATAGATCTTTTTAAAATAGTAGGTGTTTGTCTTATAAACATAGGTCTGGATCGGCCTCGTTTTAGAGATACAGGGTGTTGAAGTTGTTAAAAAAAATAGATTTTTTGCTTATATCTCCGGAATCTATTAACCGATTTCAATAAAATTTAGTACAGATAATGTATGATAGTAGGCCTTGTATTTCCTAAAATATGAGCTCTAAAAGTTCAACCAGTGGTGTACAACTGGACAGGGTCACCTCCTTTTTATAAGAAAACCTACGGCACTGTATTTTTTAAACGATATTGTAACGGATTTATATTCTATTGCACAAAATACGTAAAAAGGTAACTTTAATTTTTTCCATAAAGTTAGGGAATACAAGGTCTACTATCATACATTATCTGTACCAAATTTAATTATATAATTTAAATAATTAAATTAAAATTTAATTATTTAAATTTAAATAATTTAAATAAAAAATCTTTTTTTTACAACTTCAATACCCTGTATCTCTAAAACGAGGCCGTTCCAGACCTATGTTTATAAGGCAAACTCCTATTATTTTAAAGAGATCTATTTGTCCTCGAAATTTCCTGCATAAAATTCGGACCACCCTGTTAACCATGAAAATGTTAACATTTTTTATAAAAGACAAATGTAATGTAATGTAATGCAATATGTAGTATATCGCATGAAAGAGGAAGAAACAAGCAATTTTTTATAGCCACAGCCTGCTTCGATTACAATTTTTTGCCCGCGTAGAGGGCACAGCAAATTACATGCTTTAAAAATGTAGGTGAAAGATATCAATTTTGCTATGAAATTTTCTTTTCTCCTAAAATAAAAAAATAGACGACCTTAAACTTTCGGTACTTTTCTGTTTTTTTATGATTACTCACAAAGTTAGCCATGGATTTCAAATTTGTTTTTACGAGGCCTCAAAAAATGCAACAAAAAACATATAAAGATTTTTGACGTGTGTCATATATTAAGTAGGGTGTCTGGTCGAGACTTCTCGAAGCGAGAATTCCTGGGAAATCTAGCCTTACTCGAGACGAGAAAAAAGTGTCGAGAAATCGAGAAATCGAGAAATTTAAAAATCACGCGCGTCTTAAGTTCTTGACTAGAGTTCGTTTCGTTCATGCGTTCAATTCGTTTCTCGACAAATAACTGAGCGGTTAATTTTGTGACGCACTTTTCCTCGGTTCTCTCTTTCCGGATGGTTCGGTGTAAATTTTTATTACTTTTAACTATTGTGTGTACACCCCCTGTAATTTAATTTTTCGGAACGGTTTTATATTCCTCGGACTGGACTCTAAACGATGACGTTAGTTAATAATTTAAATATTCGGTTTTATCCTCGGGCGCCAGTTTCCCAAAATATGACGTGGGGGAAACTCCACGTATCCCTTACCCTCGGTTTAGAGTAAAGTGCACAGGTAGCTACAGTGAAGAAAATTAATTCCAGGGGTCAATGAATTTCTTTTAGGAGAAAACGGCAGAGAGTTCGGCAGAGAGTAGTTTTCTCAGTGTAGTTTTATTTTAACTATGAAATTTAACGGGAGCTCTACAAAACGATATCAGCGTTTTTGCTGGTTCGGAATGTTATCGTTTTACCTCGACGGTGAAAGAAATAAACCTATTAAGTTTTACTAGATTTATTCACACAGGGAAAATATTAATACTTATTTAAAAAAACAAATTACAAATAGTGTCAATTTTTATTTCTACCCACTACTAAACGGCTGAAATTATTTACAAGTTTCTTAACAATAATTATATACAAATTCAGACTGAAAGAGACAAAATTAAAAAGTTATGACCCCGGGTTTTTTACCATTTTGCTTATCACCTTAGAAAAGAAATAAATATTTACGAACGGGATCGAAATCAAATATTTATTGCTCTACAATCGTAGACGGTTTTTATGTACAACGGAAAAGGTGATTTTGGACGGTCTGATTAAAATATTGATAGACGTTTTTACTGGTCCCCGCTGATTCTGAAAATAAACCAAAATTTATTCGGAGTTATTTCGGACTTATTTTAAACAGGCGGGCGGTCAAATATCGGTATGATGGCCTAGCAAGTAATGCAAAATTAGTAAACGGAATGCGGTAAGCGGTAGCAATAGTAATAACCAGCGAAGAAAGCCCAAGCGGTGCAAGGCGGAAAGAAAGGATGGTGAAACGGGATTCGGAGTATCTCGCCTTACAATTCGTACTAGCCTTTAAGCGGTATACGTCCTGGTGGCCGATGGTGTCGGACTCTCTGTATACAACGCTTCTCGGTCTGATGGGTATACACGCCGACCAGGGAGAAGCGTACGGATACTATATGGAACGACCCGGAGATTGGGTTGGGCACGCCGAACCTCTAGGTCTTGGTTCACATATCCCCTATTACCCAGCGTACATCAAGGTGCGGGACACCAAGCAACGCTGTAGTAAACACGACGGCTTCGTCAGGATTGGGTTTAACACGCCGAATCCAACGATTGCACTGTCGTGCGGGTTGAGACGGACGGTGGAATTTGTGTGTGGGTTACCAAGAATATTCTTCTCGGGCCCACAGTAATTCCACACTTAAAGTGTACAAATCTTTTCGGACTTGTACCCGGTTGGAACGGATAATAATAAGGAAAATAATTCTTACTAGGTTCACTGGTTATTCTGGGCTGGCTTCGGTGGAGAGTTCTTGCTGGCGGTGGACGTCTGTTCGGTGTTGAGTTCTGGATACGAACTGTCGGTTTCGGGGAATGTCGAGGACTTTTGTTGCCCAAATCCCCACCGGATTGACACCAGTCGTGGTGGGACCTCCACGTGACCAACGGCTTGTCAGAGTGGGGTATCGGCCGGTCGGACCCGCGAGTGGATATTTGATATATATGTAGAAAAATCAATAATTCTCGCCGCTGGGGTAAAATAATCCGAAATAAAATAAATACTTTTAAATTCAGACCTAATAAAAATCAAAATTAAAACAGGTTCATTACAAAGTGGCTTCTCTACCAGCTCATGATTTATTTATTTTAAGTTTTTAAGGCTTTAGTTTACTTTGACGATTCTTATTTTTTTATTGTTCCTAGTTATAAGTCTGTGTAGAAATTTTATTATAAGCCTAATGTTTATGTTGATTCTGAAAATATTTAGTTCCTGTTCCTTTAGTTGATTATTTTATTTTTGTTTTCTTAATTAAAAGATTGTGATTATAAGTGATAAATTAATAGGAAGAACGCTTCTGTATCTTTAAATTAAAGCTTTTTTTAAGATTTCTTCTGTTTAATTCCTTATTTACTATTTATTTAATTAAAAGACTGCATGATTAATGATTATTAATAATTATTATTGGAAGAAAACATTGAAATAAACATAAGTATATTGAAAGTAATAAAAAAACAAGTTAAAGGTTTTTAAAAAGAACCTCAAAGTTTAATTTAGTTTTGTTAGTAGAAGTAGAAACATAAGTAATTAATAAAAATACTGAATAAATAATAAATGTTAATGATGATTGTTAAGTATAATAGCATGTTTATATTTCGCATTGCAATACCAAAATTATGACTTTAAGTTTTAGAAATTTCTCGAGAATTCGAGAATTCCCGGGAATTCCCGGGAATTCCTAGTCGAGAATTCTCGAGACCCGAGAAAAAAAGTAGGCCGAGAAATCAGGAACCCTAATATTAAGCGATATCCATAGGAGTGGCGCTCTTATAATAGACAGCCTGTATACAGGGTGTTTTCACTTTAAATTTGGAAGGTGCAGGAATATATTCCCTATCAAAAATTAAGTGTAGTTTGCTCTATAAAATTTTTTTATGAAAGCCTTTGTTTTGGTGATGCAGGGCGTTGAAGCTTAAAAAAAATAAACACCTTTTGACATATCTCGGCTATCCACGAGTAGATTTAATTTAAACTTGGTACACATTATGCGTATTGGGGGTTCTCATAATTGACAGAATATTAGTCCTATCGCATTAGCCAGTGGCGTGCAAAGGGGGGATGCGTGGCCCCTTTTTCAAAAAAAGTACGCCATTGAGTTTTTCGAAGAATGTAAAGTAAATTTAAATACTACCACACAAAAGCAATCGAAAAAGACCCTTGGTATTTTTCGATAATACGCAGCGTTCATGAGATTCTTGGACTATTAAAATTCCAATGCATGATAACATGGTACGGTAGTGCTGAATGACAAAAAGAGATCTTTTTCTTTGAATTCAAATGCTGCATTAAAATTTATAGCAACTTTTTTGTTTCGCAGCAAGCCAAAAACTTGTAAATATTTTCATTACTTTCCTCTACTCAATGTCGTAATTTTTTTTTTCATGTATTGAAATCTTAATAATCCAAGAATCTCATGAACGCTGCGTATTATCGAAAAATACCAAGAGACCTTTCTTCGAAAAACTCAATGGCGTACTTTTTTTTTGAAAAAGAGGCCACGTATCCCCCTTTGCACGCCACTGGCTAATGCGATAGGACTAATATTCTGTCAATTATGAGAACCCCCAATACGCATAATGTGTACCAAGTTTAAATCAAATCTACTCGTGGATAGCCAAGATATGTCAAAAAGTGTTTATTTTTTTTTAAGCTTCAACGCCCTGTATCTCCAAAACAAAGGCTTTCATAAAAAAAAATTATATAGCAAACTACACTTAATTTTTGATAGGGAATACACTCCTGCGTTTTCCAAATTTAAAGTGAAAACACCCTGTATAGTGCATATAAGACACCAAAAAAATGCAACTGTTGGACAAAGTATTTATTTTAAATAAAAAGAGAATAAAATATGGTATAGCAAGCATCAACTATAATGAAGTTGTGCGTTGTTAAACCAATTTTATACCTGGTGTAGTGTATCAGTGATTGATTTTATGTCGAAATTGGTTAATTGCAACTTCTAATTTAGTTATCTAATTATTCTATAAAACGTAAATATTACATTTTAACTTTAACAACAGAGTAGCGGAAATCACTAATGTACTTTTATTTACAGACCGACATAAACAAATTTACGTCTGATGGTTCCGTCTACAAAAGCGGAAACGTTCCTATCCCAAATCGCCGCGTTTTCAGACGGTAGAGATCCCCGTTTATATTGGAGACCGATTTCGGTAGATTTTCGTATCTCCTGTAGTTCAAAAAGTAATTTAGTAATTTTTTAAAATGTCATCACGTATCATATTCGCTAAATTAGTTTGTTTCCCACATTAACTAGCAAACAAGATTAATCAGTTGAAGAGATAGAGTGACTGATTCTTCTTACCACACGTTTGAAAAAAAAATTGCTGATGTGAATTATTTCCTGGCAAAGAAAAGGCCTGCTTTCCACTGAATATTCATCCGTTTTAAACGTTCGCTGTAACGGTGCAATAATTCTGAAATGATTTGTGTAAATGCGACTGCGACTGAAGGCTGGAATATAACCAAGATATCCATATGTATCGACTAGTCCTTTAAGCCAGAATGGCTCTATAATGAATGAACGTACGCCATCTGCCTACCTGTTAAGTGGAATATGAATATTCTATTAGGTCTCTATTCATGCTAATGTGGTACTTGAAAGGACTCCACCCGGAAAACCGCCATTTCCTAGTTGAGTTGAAGGAAAAATAACACCTTGCTGTCGTCTGCCGTAGACGTGTAGATGTAATTTCTTACGGAATGTTATTACTAAAAACTCAGTGACTTTTTGTTATTTGGGGCCTTCTGTTCCTTTTTTTAAAAAAAATATATTGTAATGGTATAGTTATGTGACTTTGTGTTTGTATGAGCGCCAAATTAAATTTTGAATTTTGTTTTGGTGTAACATGTAAATTTGATTTTAGTGTGATGTTGGTTGTATACCTTTTCCCTGCTAGCTTTAGACTCTCCTCAGTAGTCGGTTCAAATCAAAATATTATTCTTCCGGAAACCATGCATAACTAACAACTCTAAACAACAGATGTTATCAATAAATTAATTTATTAATATTTTATTTTGTATATCAATATGTTTCAATTTAGAAATGTCACACAATAGCGAATATTTTAAAGTTTTTACAATGTCTTGAACACTTAAAACAAGAATTTATTTCGATCTGGATACTTTCCTGAAATTAATGTATTACTGGTTGCTTTCTGTAAGCACTTTAAATTTTCTCGTATAATTTCTTGTTTTAATATATTACAACTTATCTCTAGTCTTAATATCCATATATCTAAAATGCTTGGCCAATTTTTATGATGCTTTCTATATAGTTGAATTAAATTTGTTTAAAATGAAAATTTTGAAATTTCTGAAAACTTTTAATCGACTTTTAAATTTTAATTTGTGCACAAATCGTCTACGAAAATAAAAGGTACCTTTTTATACGTCTTATTTGTTTAATTCCTCGTCTTTCCTGTCTCGATAGCTTTTTGGACACTGTCTGCTATACCGCTTTCTGACGAATTTCTTGGGACCTGCTACTGCTGTTCCACTTCCACTTTCTCTCTGCTACTGCTACTACTAGGCCGCTTTATTTATCTGGTTCCCTGGGACTTGCCTACTGTTATTCCTCTTTCTCTCGGAAGCTGCTGTCTTTCCGCTTTCTCTCTGCTGCTGTTGCTGATGTTCCGCTTTCTTTCTGCTGCTACTGCTGTTATTCCGCTCTTGATATATTTGCTGTGTTCACTTTTACACAAATTTTTCTCTGTTCTATATTTTGTTTCTCCTACTTTATTACTTTAACACTCTCTCGATAAATGCTTCTCTTGTTTCTCGTTTTTTTTTATATCTTTCTACAACGTCTGACTTTTTTACAAAATTGTTCGTAACTAATCAATAATTAATTCCTTTTTTCCTTTCCAACTACCTTGATTTTTGTTTCACCCTTGAAGGCCTTAAGGCCTTTCCACATATCTGATTTTGCTTTTTTTTAAGCACCGTTTTTCTTTTTCACTCACATCACTTCACTTATACCTTTGCACTTATACCCTATTCTAGTTTCTTTACAATCACATTTAAATTCTACTTATTCTATACTCTTATTTGACTTTTCTATATACTACTTTATTCCTTGTGGATCCCACTTTAATTTTGACATTTCTATGACATATTCCTTTTATTGATATACAACTTTTTCTTTAAACCTTAATATCTTTTCCTAATTAGTATTTTACCTTATA
Organism: Anoplophora glabripennis; assembly: GCF_000390285.2. Classification (NCBI taxonomy): domain Eukaryota; kingdom Metazoa; phylum Arthropoda; class Insecta; order Coleoptera; family Cerambycidae; genus Anoplophora; species Anoplophora glabripennis. Next base: position 30,105 of record NW_019417131.1, read on the forward strand.
TTATAACTATTTATGAACACTCTGACATTTTAACTTTTATTAGATATCTGTCACTTATGAATTTTAATTAATTTCAGTTATGTTTTCTAATAACTTCTTGGCATATGCTATATCTGACCAAAATTATAATTATTTTTATATTTGAATTTTGAAATTTATCCTATTCTAATAATCCGATGATTCCTACTACTTATTCAATACTAACAACATTTTTTTCTATCAAATATTTTCTTAATTTTATAATAACCATTTCAACCATTCTCTTTACCGCTTTGTCTTTTAAATAGAAATTTAATTTAAATTTTAATTTGCTCTCTCACATCTGATATCATCTCAATATACTTTTGTCTATTTTAAAGCTAATTCAATTTTTGTTTCAAAGCGAACAGTAAATCTTGCACATTTCAATACTATCTAATATTAAACTTTATGAGCGCCAAACTATTATTGCTACAAATGCACGGAAATAAAAAGAACGTGTTTATTTTAATACTAATATGCCTTCATCAGTTACCAGCAAACTTACTGAACTGATTAGAAGGAAACGAACCTATTTAATTTTATTAACTAGTTTGATATGAAGGAGACTTATTATTTACCTTGTGTGTTGTTTTGCTGCACAAAAACCAAAAAAAAAACGTTTGCAACGAACAAGAATTAAAGTTATACAGGGTGTTAATAAAATTATGTCAAAAATTTAAAGAGGTGAAAAAGGAATGGAGGATGAATCGTATATATTGAAATAAATTTGAAAGTATCACAATGGTAATCAAATTATTTATAATTTTTTAGTGCTTAAACAATAGATATATCAGAAATTAACAAAAATATTGAATCACTTTTTTTGTTCATTAACAAATAGGTATAGAAACATTTGGGCAATTAGCGAAATGGAAATGAATTTTTGGAACTATTTGATGTCATTATAATCAAAGGCTCAATATCAATGTTCTCTCTGTCTTCTGGTCTCCGAAAAACTCTTAATTTTTCTTTCTGATCGCCAATGCATAAATTTGGTGTATGCAGCTTCATATTTTGGTCTCGATTTTTTGGGAACTAGATTATCTACGAATTCTTCCGCTCTTTCAATTACCTTCAATGGTGTAGATTCATTATTTGTATCTGGATAACTTTCTGGTACAGTGGTAGGACGTCTATTCATATTTTCACATAATTTAATTTATTTATTTTCAGATTTTTATTCAGTTTAGGTTGACATAAATAACTACCAACTGTCATTTAAATGTCACTTTTAAAAATAATATTTTTGAGTGTTTTTTTTTAATTAATCATTAAATGAAAAATCAGGAGATGGCTCTAGCATAGATTTGCCTAGTTTATTTAAATTTTGCGTGTTTTATTGGCAATTTGCGGGCGATAAATGTGATTACCGCACGCAAATAAATGAAGTAGGCAAACAGCTATTTACCGACCTAAAAAACAAGCGAAAAGATATACTTATCCCCCATGAGTAATTCACTTGCAGTTTAGAAGTAGATTTTAGACACACCCTGTACAACTTAATTTGATGATAATCACAGCCACACAGAAAAAAAAGTTGGGTATACTTTTTATGCGACATATATGTTTCGTAGTAATTTGGCCTCCTGAACACGAATCTGGGGTCAGAATTGGCCCATCACGTCACAATTTTTTCCTAACCTCAAAAAACTTGTGAAAAATAGTGAAAATTGATGAAAATTTACTGGGAAAATTTGGAAAAAAATTTATTTCCACATCAAATAGTACATTTTTATGTAAAAGACTCTGCTGAATTCAAATCAACTGTCAGAATTGAGCTAGAACGTGTGTTTTTTTTTCTAACCTCAAAAAACCGAGCAGGAATCGCTATTTTCAAATTCTGAGCGGATTTTGACCAGATTTTGTATAAAGGGTTTTTTGGATCGCTGATTACGAATATGAATTCACATTGTAAAAATTCAAGATGGCTGATCTAATATGGCGGGTGTACTTTTTTGAAATCCACCGATTTAAATAAAATTTGGTATCATAAGGATTGCTGGTTGATCTCACCTTCATTAATCACACATCTGGAGCCAGATTTTCATAAATCAAGGTAATAGATTCCACTCCGTCTAAAAATGCGAAGTTGGGTCATTTGAACATTGTGTAGCCTTGAATGAAAATCTATTTTTTCGAAAGTGATGCATTTTATGGACATGGGAAGAGTACACTTCTTACCGTCAAATATATGGAGATAACGGATGGGTCAAAAAGTAAAATATTTCAATCAACACAAATTATCGAAAGTTAAGGGCTCTCAAGTAGGTTTAGCGTCGTCCTTCGGAGAAATTTAGCAATATTTGTTTAACTAAGTTCACTTAAATTGTCGGGGCCATGTGTTGAGCAGATATCGATATTTCAAATAACGCGCGAAATGCATTCTAAAGAACGTAAGAATTCCAAGAATAAGTTGTTAGAATGTTGTGAGGAAAAGAAAGTAATAGATCAAATAGCTGGTTTTTAGGCGGAATTTTCAAGCTATAAGAATAGATTAAATGAGATTGACTAATCCGTCCCGTACTGCTATACGGAGTCACAAGAGGAAGGTGTAGGGTTATTTGTAAGTTTAGTCTCAAAATTATTTATATAAATGTAAGTCCGTTCAGTTAGATAACTATTAACATGGCATAGTTATGCCAAAGCGTCCCGATATTCAGGGTTCCCGCCAGTAAGGTAAGAACAGAAACTTCTGGACCCAAGAAATGGGCGTGTCGAAGCGAGGTGTCGAATTCAGGGGAGATCTCCGAAAAAAGGTCAGTTTTTTCATTGGGTTCAACATTGAGCAGTCTACTCAGTTTTAGAGTCTCGGGTTAATTTAATAATGGATAAAGTGATTCCAAATTTTGCTATGAATCGCGCATTCCCTGAATCTCGATACGCTGTCGCGTGTCAATAAAGTAATTAATAATGTTTTCGAGCCCGTTGTGTCGTTATTTTGTTTGTTTTGTTTTATTGTTATTAAAACCCTTCCTGGAAGTTTTGGTGTTTCCTTTTGTTTCTCTCAACTGTCACCCTGTATAGCCAGCCACTGGATTATATTCTACGAAAGCAATAGAGGGTAAGTGCCTGAAAATTCATTCTCTGAACGTACAACATTTCTAAGTTCCCACGTATTAATTAAAGTATAATGATAATTATAAATTCCCTTTCGAGAATTGAATAGTAAACTCTTTTGAAACCCAGACTCGTTATGATACTGGTCATAACGATATATAGATAAATAAAGAAATAATCCCTCAGGGATAATCCATTTCTTTTATCTACGCCAGGGGCATATTATTTATTTTTAAAAGAATTTTTAATTTTTTATTTTTAAAAAAAGGTTCACCATTTTTTTGTACATGAAATCTTTTACTCTCAGATGCGTATTTAAAAAAGATATGCTTTTAATGTCTAGCAAGCTTCCTACATTTGCTCTAGTTTGTAACAGAATTCAAAGTACTGTTAAATAAAATGAAAATATTGTAATAAAATAACAGTAAATATGTATAAAGCATAGGTATAATTATGTTTCAATCGATAACAAATATAAATCTCTGGAATAAAATCCGTTTATCATTAAAAATCGACATTAAAGAATTAATAACGGTAGGTAATCCACAAATGGCGTCAGTAAAAATAAATAACGGGCTGGATATTGGAGTTTTGTGATAAATCACAAGTATTAAAGTACGTATGGACATTATAATCCAACGATTCAATGCACTTCTATAAATTAAACGCGACGTTGTAAATAACCTTCTTACCGACTGAGATCTACCTGAAAATGTTTTTCAATAAATCACAGCGGAAACATATATTCCGATACATGGCCGGATTCATATATCCCCACAATTTCATTAAAGGGATTACAATTCGCACAAAGCACTAGTAAACTGAAATAAGCTTTTCATATTAATCATATTTTTGTTCCCTTTTTAGTGAACAGCTAAAAAACTTTACTTTAGTAAAAGTAAATAGATTTTCAATACGATCCTCTACGATGGCCTCTTAGAGGAAATGGATAGACGACCAGGAATATCGATCGAGCCATCAAAAAGACACGTAAGCACAAAGGAAAGAATATCTGGCAACAACTTATCTACCCTATACAGAATATACTGACAAGATTGGCCACATCTTAAGGAAACATAATATTAATACCAACTGCAACATTTCAAAGAGGACAAGGACTTCCTTTCCCAATACAAGTTAGAGTGGCGATCTACTCCAAGACCGGTGTATACAGAGTTCTATGTACAAGCAGAAAAGATAAACGAGAAGATACGTCAGTACGAGGGTAAAGAAACTGTTATTTGAAGAATAGCAACGTAGAAAAATCAGCAGTTGCAAAACACAGATACTGCACTGCAGGGGGGGGGGAGTTTTCGGCAAAACATTTTTGTACGGCATTTCTAAAGCATATAGGTTATACAAAAAAAATGAACCTCGACGTAATGCCGTACAAAAATAGCAATACCGGAAGCCAGGAAAATTTTTGATTTTCCGAAAATTTTGACCCGGGGTTTAGTGATTTATTACAGTACGGCATTTATACTTCTCACCTTCTTGTACTCACCTGTACCAACAAGAATTGTCGGCACAGTTTCTAAAGTTATTGTTATATGTGGTAGTATTGATTTATAAGTAATTCATGCTGGGTCAAATGACCCCTTGAAAATTTTCGATGGGCTTTTAGTATATACCTGGAATTTGAAACGACATATCTGCAAAAATTAGGACTATAACGACACGGATCAATGACTACAAACCATGCACCAATTTCATTAAAACAATTGAATAAAAAAAAGTTTAAAAAAATAAAATATGTACTAACTAATCAGAATCCACAATACATGGATTAAGGTGGCCATATTCCTGGCCGAGAAATAATGAAATTTCTGGCGTTTTTAGGTACTGAAATCTTTAAAAGTAAAACGTGTAGAACAAAAGTAAGCACAAAAATAAAATCCTTGATGTTTTGTTTATTCATTGTTACCATTTAAATTTACTCAATTAAAATAATAACTAAAAAAAAAGCGTTTGTAAAACATGCGTTTGCTGTTATTCTAACCCCACATTTTAAGAATTATTTTTACGTACTTATAAATAAAAGTAAACAATTTTATATGTAGGACTAAGCAAGTAAATGTTATAAGAATATTTACATGTGGAATTATATATAAAAAAGTTAGTATTTTCGTAGATTTCAGTACCTAAAACCTTGATGGTTTGATCGTTTTTTGCACCTGTTTATTCGTTTTACTGCGGCGTCTTTGAAAATAACCAGATGGCATGACATAACATTCCTATAATATGATAAGCTCCAGATTATTCAGTTATTAAATGTTTGAAATTGTTTGTCTTTGCGGAAAACACTATTTAAAGAACATGGGGCCCTTAATAAAATCCAATAACTTAAAACAATATTTGTGTGATAAAAATTATAATATTCTCATGTAACAAAGAAACATGAAGTAATATACAATAAATACAGTGAGTACGATATTTGTTGAGATAGAATTCCAAGAAGACCCGTGCGTTACTTTCTTGGAATTAACTGCATTCGACACCAGAGGTAGACGCCAAAGACATTGGCGTTCACCGTAGCAGTTTGCAATGCATACTGTGTTCTGCAGTTACAAAGGTATGTTTCTTCGTAAGTATACTGTCCTGTGCATTTTCAGTGCAATTTATTTTCTTATTAAAATAAATCAATGGAGGTAAAAAATAAAACAAATCTTAAGTAAAAGTGTCGAGTTACAAGCTCTAAATAATGGTGATGTAGAAGTAAAATTTAGTTCTTAAAAAAACGCAAGAGAATATGTACAACAATCTACACCAGAATGGGAACAATTGGAAATTAGAAACATGATTTATTTATAATTTTCACAAAACGGAAGTGCGGAATACGACTTTTCTTCAGGAAAACGTACTACCCTGTGCACCATTATAAAAAAACTTCGATTCAGTTGAAAGAAAACTAAGAACAATCGACAGGTGCTGATAGAGAAGACTGATATTCGCACGATGAGGTTATACTATCTGGACAAAATGAAGTATTATAGGAACCAAGGTAGGCCAATTGTCATTTTCGGTAAGACTTTTATTCACGCTGGCCATACTAGTTCCAACAGTTGGACAGATAATGCCAGTAACGGTTTGGTTTTTTCCTAACTATCTGTTGATTTTTAAATTTACTATGACGACATAAACTCGGAAAATTATGAGAAGTGGCTTACTGAGAAATTGATTCCAAATCTCCCCTTGAATTGTGTTGTTATAATTGATAATGCAGCATATCATAATGTGCAAGTACAGAAAGAACCGACCTGCAACTCAAGAAAAACCTTCGAGCATATACTCTTAGAGGCAGCCTTCAGTGCTGAGAAAGCGCGACTGGTGTGCGAGAGAGAAAGGAGTATAAAAGGACATGCTATCTCTCTCGCTCCGCGAGCTGATTGGTCGGGGCTTAGGTGCAGTACGGTCATTGGCATGGAAGGGAGCGCGCACCGACCAATCCAGCTCGCGAAGCGAGAGAGATAGCATGTCCTTTTATTCTCCTTTCTCTCTCGCACACCAGTCGCGCTTTCTCGGCACTGATGGCACTTCCAGGAGTATATGCTCGAAGAGAAAAACAGATATGGAAGATTAGTTAATAAGTAAAAATATACCTTTTTCACCGAATTTGCTTAGCCACAGCTGTATGAAATTATAAAACATAATAAAAAACAACACATTGCTTACAAATTCGATTGTCTGCTCAAAGAAAACGGGCACGTGGTTTTGAAGCTTCAACCATACCATCCTGATTTAAATCCGATTGAAATGATATGGGCTCAAGTTAAAAACAACGTAGCAAAGAAAGATGTTTTATTTAAATTAGAAGCTGTGACAACTCTGACAGAAGAAGAATCTTCATCAGTTACTGTCGAAGACTGGATGAAATGTTGCCAACATGTTGTTAAACTTGAAGATTAATTATCTTGCAAATCGAGATTCGAGTTGATGTGGTAGTAGATGACTTATGACATATTGGTTGTTTTGTTTTTAAGTTTGCTAGCAATTCCACAGTCAGTCAAGAAATTGGATCATTTTCATTACTTATCACACACTGTCAATTACAGAAAAATTAAAAGAGATGGGAAGTGTAATATGGATAGAGGATAAAATTCTACAACAGTTTTTGACTAAATATACGGGGTGTTCCATTTAGAAACAAGTTTTGACGGTACAAAGTGAAGCAAATTCGACAATTTTTCACCACCCTGTGTAAAATTAAACAGTTTTTAAAATAACAAACAAAGGAATAGACGTCCCTATCTCTCTTTCAAATGTCAATACTTCAGCTTGCATGATGTAAAAAATAGTCATTTTTGAATTAGGCTATCGAGCAGCAATTTTTTTGAAAGTATTGAAATATCTCGAAGACCATTAGATATATATATAGGGATAAAAATCCCCTAAAATTGCGTGTAGAATCCAAATCTTCAAAAATATACAGGATGTTTTGTCGCGAATTTTCTCAAGTCTCACTTTCGCTAGGCAACATAGCCCCACGTTGGGCACCATGTCGGAGATTTCTATCGGTCTTGGTATTTTCCAGAATTAAGATCACGGGAAGGATCGTAGTGTCTCTCTTCACCTGCGGTGCCAGTGCGTAAGACGCCTGCTCGGGGTCTGGACTATGATTTATTCACTGAATACGGATTCCTTGGAGTGCCTGTACTGAGGCTTTTAGGGAGCTTGGTTCAGCGTGGAGCTGAGAGTGTTAGAGCTTGAGGTTTGGGTATGTTTTGTAGAGAAATAATAACTCAAGAATAAGGTTAATTCCGATCCGGAGCTCTTGTGGGAGACGACTTTTGGTGTCGATCCATCTTCCTGAAAATTTCAAAAGTGCGGTGAAATTTTTTTATTTCCCTCGTCTCTCGTCGGTAGTCTCAGGGAGGCTTTGGCATAGGACGTGGTCATCGTCCGATGACGCGGTGGTGGCTACACTGCTCGATGTCGTCCTAGTGGCTTGACGTTGGAAATTTGAAAAGGTCGGTGAATTTATCGGAAAGATCGGTGATTTTTTTCTAATTGTTTAGTGACATTTGGTATGGTGCAGCGGCACGTTGTGTTGAACGGTTTTTTGCATAGTAGAAGACCGTTTGTAGCGTCTGGGAGCTTCGAGTAGAATTTCGAAACATTCATAAATTTTGGAAAGTTCATCCAACATTCTTTTACGGTTTACAGAGCTGCTTAGGAGTGTTGTTGTAGTCTGCCTTAGATACATTCGTATGAGAAATATTGAAGTTCAAAATTCAAATCGAAGTAGTCTTTGAAATATTCTAATGGGCCGTTACCGTAAGACAACCTATATATTTACCTTATATATATTTTAATATTCTAAAAATAACGTGAGGCTTTTCAAGGCACGCGGTAAATTGTTACAATATTCCGATAACAGAACTTTATTGGCTTATTCTTTTCTTGGAATTGTATCTCAATAAATTAAGTACGGACTCGGACTGTACGTATACATGAAAATACTATCGGGTTGCATTGAAAACTAAAGGTGTCATACAGGTATTTATCTAACAATATACATATAATATGTAAATAAATTAATCATCGCCTCAGAAGAGTATTCAGTGGCTTTTAACGTACCATCTAAGCGAGAATATACGTTAATGGTTTGCATCAATAATAAAGTAGCGTTGTAATCAAATTGATTAATGACCAACGGAATTGGTCATAGTGACACGGTTTTACTTTAGTAAAGCTAACTGCTAAATGAAAAATTATATTTATAATAAAGTATAGTACCCTTTTAACTTAAAGGCTGTGATTTATGAAGCCATTTTTAAAGCTTCATTAATAAACCAACTCTCCTAAATATTTGTTTTGTAGCAACAAAGGAAAGTTATTTTTAACCACATAATATTTGACCTAAATCTAGAGGTATATAGGTATATTCAAAAATAAGAAAACAATATAAACAGCTATAAGGGTAGAGAGATATAGACCCTCGATTGTGCATCACTGCACAGGAAACAGGAAAAATTTTCGGACCTGTGTTTATTAGAGTTTTCATTCATCGTAAAAAAATTGGTGTGAGTGAAAGCAATAAAGGTACGAGGTAAATCCATTGAATAAAATTATTGAGTACATTTTCACTCAATGAGCATTTTGATAATTTTACTCTTTTGTGATAATATTTGAACTATAACTGAGGACTTTCACCCAAATATAGGTCCCTGTTAAATAAATTCTGCAGATAAACCCGTATTTGGTGCACTTGTAGCTAAATCGGAATAAATGTCCTGATTATTGTTTACCTGATTACCCCATTCTATGGTTGTCATGCGTTGTCTTTGTCTATTCCCATCGTCCCCACCCCATTAGGTCATCTCGTGGCGTGGTGTATGGCGTGTAGTGCTCGACAAGTGTCCGTTAGTCCGGTTATTTTGGAGAAAATTATGTTTAAATGCAGTGATTTGGTTACAATAATTAAAAACAATATATTGAGTACCGAATAATATAAAATTACTCAGTAATAGTTAAATTTAAATCATATTAGAGAAAACATTAACTCTTAATTGGTCCTACATACTCAGAATAGAGTCAAAAGTCACTCACTTGATAGTTAGCAGAAACTCGGATTTAAGTAAAATTCATTCACTTTGTTGCAATAGTTTTCACTCATAAAGTTTTAGTTGTACTCATACTAATAGAGTGAAAATTTCATTCAATCGAGTGTGGACAGAAATTGGTACATTATTGAGTAAAATTGAGTGAATTTGAGTGATTTGTTTTGTTTTTACAGTGTACTATTAAGACCTCCTGTTTCTGTCACTCCTACTGCGGACTTTTTTCTTGATTTACGCATCTCATGAACAAGATAAGTTTTCATTTGCTCAAGCTGTGCATATTCAGTCACTAAAAAACATGGACAAAGTTATCAACAACAAAAATTGCGATAATTTAAGCCCCATTCTATTCGGATCTACTTCCAAATCAAATTTTGAATTAATCCCCGTGTTATTGAAAACAAAATAGTTAGTAGATTTATAAAATTTATTATTTCTACAAGTTTCGGGTCCTAAGTTTTTTTTCTTGTTTTACTGGCAATGAAATTGGCAACTTAATTTAAGCCAACCTATACCGGGTGTTTGAAAAAGACCTCCCGTAAATATAGGGGGTGATAGTACGACAAAAAAATAAGAAGAAAAACTGAAAAATGATCAATTTTTTTCTTTTCTTATAAACAATATGACGTTCGACCTCTACAAATACACAAATTTAGGCTTTTGTTGTGTGTATTTTTACTTAATTTTAAGCGTATAAAATTCGAGTCAGGCTAGATTTTTGAAAAAAAATAATAATTCGCCCGGTTTAACATAGCTATCAACATAATCTCGATTATAGTATAATCTTTCCATCTTTAACACAAAAAGACAGATTGACATAGTATTATTATTAATAATGCACCTAAGTATAATAATTGGTGTATTTGAATGGCAAAGTTTGCAGCAAAATTATAGGAATACTGAAAATGTTTTTGTTCAAGCTGCTATTATAGAGGTAATAGAGCAACGAACAATGCCAAGAGTCAGTCATCTGATTAAAAATCCTGTAAACACAGATCTCAGTTTTGAGACAAAAATTGGATTATCACTTTTTTAATTTTTGGAATAACTTTTTTGAATAACTCAACAAAGGAAAACAATCGGAAAATTTTCCACTCTTGATTTTCGATTTACTTTCCAGAAGATCGGGCGTCAATTTAGGGACATCCTGTATAAATATAATATTTAATTTTGAGTAATGCGTATTCTAAATTCAAGTACCGTTCCATGCTACTCTGGCATAGTTCCACAAGTTTTGCTCCTATAAACCATAATATTTATTACAGTATAATTATTCACTGTGATGCAGATATACGGAAAATTTGCATAAACTTATTTGAAATTTCAATTAATTAGGAAGATTTATTAACCCACTATCATTGCTGTACATAAAACAAAACCTTATATTCACAATTAATAATAATTTTGCAACTGCATAGCTTAATATAACTTCAACATCATAAATTAAAACAATGTAATTGTATTTAGTTGATTTAATTTTCTTATACTTTAATAATTTAAATTACGACCGTTGGCGATATGACTGACATTAATCTACCTACTGGAATAATTTCTTGTACACATTCATTATAAATTGCTAGTTGTAGAATTAATTAAATGTTGCCGCAACCAAAATGATGATCTAAAGTAAAGGTACATATACAGAGTGTGGCGTGTATAATCTATAAAAATTAAACAACAACTTGCTGACGATATTTGTAATAGAAAAGTGTTATACGAAAAAGTTCTATCTTCCCATTTTTTTTGTAAATTAAAGTTCACTTATTTAACAAAAATTAAGGCCGACCCTGTGTTATTTATTAAAAACTGAAAATGTTTTTATGCGACCCGAGATACAACCTTATAATATAAGTCGGTATAATCTAATACTAGTAATACTAAAATAAGGTTAGGTTACATTGTCAAAAAATGTGTGCAGTCAACTGATTTTGTATTTGTATTGAATTTATTATTCACGTAATTATTAAATATTAAGCATCGTCCATCGACCCATTAGTGTTAAAAAGTGAAATATTCCAGACAAAAGTTTTTACTTTATAATTCCACGATAGTGACAGTATAATTTTTATAAAGAAGTAAAAATAAGAATAGCGTTCCGATTACAGTAAAAACGAAATGTAAATATTTCTTACTTTGCTTAATTTTTTAGTTTGTGCACAAACTAGTTTTACAGTGAACCGAGAATACAATGCATTTACTATTTCCGAACGTGTCGATATGGTGTATGGTGCAGCCAGAGAAAATGCCCTCGCGGCGACTGGGTTGTATGGGGAACGATGGCCACAACATTACCAAATACAATCCTACAGTGCGTTCAGCGGCTGCGAGATACGGGAAGTGTTATTCCTCGAGGAGAAGGACGTGGTCAGCAAGTGAACCTTAATGTTGAAGATGTAGTGTTGGAAAATCTTGACGAAGACCCCACAATTAGTACTCGACGACTGGCACAGCAAGTAAGAACCTCGTCTCGTACCGTACATCGCATCTTAAGGCACCAGCTGTTGGACCCCTATCATCTACAACGAGTTCAATAGATTTTACCCCCGGATTGTGATCAATGAATGCGTTTTTGCAGATGGTTTTTACCGGCAATGTGCCAATCAAGTAGAGGCGACATTTACCCGTGATGAAGTGAATTTCCATAATATGTACATATGGGCCAATGAAAATCCTCCCGTGATTAGGGAAACTTATTTTCAACATCGGTTCTCGGTAAATGTTTGGGCTGGCATAATAGGCGATGTACTTGTGGGTCCCTATTTCTTTGAAGGATGACTAAATGGACCAACATATGCTGACTTTTTGGAGGACCGGTTGCCTTGGCGATGTGGCATTACAAGTTCGGGTACAAATGTTTCATCTTCAAGATGGGGCTCCTTCACACAGTACTCGAGAAGTACCAACACTTTTGAATGAAATGTTTCCTAAGCGATGGATTTGAAGGCTTTGGTACTGTGCCGTGGCCACCTCGGTCACCCGTTCTAACTGCAATGGACTTTTATCTTCGGAGTCACTTAAAGTCATTGGTTTACAATACTCCAATTGCTACGGTGGAAGAATTGCGAAACCGTATACTTGAAGCTGCTGACACAATTAGGAGAATACCTGGAATTTGGGAAAATATTCGCCAAAATTGGGTGCTTCGGTGCCATGCCTGTATCTGCGCAAATGGGGATCAATTTCAACATTTTCTCTAGAAATAGTAACTTTTATTTCATTTTGTTCCATATTTTAATGGAGTTTGTTTAGTGCATGCTGTTGGCAACTACAGATGCTTATAGTGTGGTTTTGATTGCGAACTCTTGCAGTAACAACAATGTTTTTAAGATAGTAATTACTATTAGTAATTACTAAGAAAATATCAGTTTTTTTTAAATATCTATTTTTCTTAGTTTGTACTTTTGCATTAAAAAATTCCCCAAAAATTGAGAAGTATCTTTCTATCTTTCAACGACGATTTGTTTACGCGGCTGGTCTACAGCACGTAACTCATCGTACAGCACACGGACAGGACCGTTCCAGAGAAAATATTTTGATCCTTAATTGAACTGGAATTTACGAAAAAATAAAAACTTGCAAATATTGTTAGGAAGCTGTAATTTAATTTTTATAGATTATACACGCCACACCCTGTACATTAATTTACTGGAGTTGTAACTGTTAAAAACCACTCTATATAACACCAATACGTGTCGAGCCCATATGCCAAAAAGTAATCAAAATTTCTGAACCTTAAAAACTATCTAACGGCCAAACGATGCGATTTCCGATATAAGTTAATTCCTAAATCAGCCTATCTTGACTCCAGGAATCTGTGGTCTTCCGTTGTACACGTACTTAAGGGACACTCTGTACATATATTCAATAATTTGTTTTATGGAAGCAATCGCATGTTGAAACCGTGCAAATGGAAGGAATTTATCAATAAAAACCAATGTTGGGGTGTTTGTGAGGTTGCTAAGCCGTATTCAACTCCCGGCGGAGATGTTTACCCAGCAAACTCTTAAACTGGGGCCAAGCACTAAAACACATTGCTTGTTGAGATGTGTCAACACCACTGCTATTTGAAGACGGAACATGCAACCTTCGTCTGAATTAGGTCTTGACGTTCATGATATTCTCGGCAGAAATTTAGATATTTAGATTCCAGAGGAATATTTCCTACGAGACAAATCGAATTATCAATTTCTAAGCTATCCTTTTATACTCTTAACAGTTGAGCCGTTGGATCTTTACGTTCACGTCATCTACGTACACCAATATAAAAGACAAAAGTTCAATTATCGATCAACGTGAATTAACTAATGAAAAAGACAAGTAATCGCTTTCATGTGTTGTACGACTGATACTAGTTCCGACAGAAGTTATTAATTGTCCCTGATGAATGAAAAAAGAGACAGACATGTTATAAGCATTATCGTTGTTTAAAGTGCATAAATGTGATTTAGAATAAATAAAAGGATGAACCTCGATAATTCTTTAATACAGTTAAAACAATGTGATGATAACAATAACTAAACTTAAAAAATAAGGCAAACGCTTTCATACTACATACACACAATCTATTCTCTATATGACCTCCTCTCATTTCAAGACATATCCAATCTTCGCCTGACTTCTTTATGGGCTGCGTTTATTAACATTTCGCCGTTTAACTCATTACAGGCGTTTGTGATTTTTTTCTTTCAAATTATTAATATCTCGCGAAGATGTTTTGTGAACCTTACTTTCTTAAACCCCGTACAAGAAAATCGAGGGGTGTTAGATGTGGTGACTTTCTGGTCCACTGAATAGGTTAATTAAGCCCAATCCATTTTTCTGGGAAAGTGTTATACAGGGTGGTCCGAATTTTATGCAGGAAACTTCGAGGATAGATAGATCTCTTTAAAATAATACGTGTTTGCCTTATAAACATAGGTCTGGAACGGCCCCGTTTTAGAGATACAGGGTGTTGAGGTTTTAAAAAAAATGATTTTTTGTTTATATCGCACACTACCTCACAGGTGGTGTAGAAAGGAGTGTAAATAATTGTATTGATATGCACTTACTTTTAAACATAAACAAATATTCTTGTAATATTATCGTTAGAAGTGTCTGCCACAAGGGGATTGTATTGGTATGAATAACTTGAGAACAGCGAACCTTAGGAAAAAAATTAAAGTCACCTTTTTACGTATTTTGTGCATTAAAATATAAATCAGTTACAATGACACGTAAAAAATGCAGTGGCGTAGGGTTTTTTGTAAAAAAGGGGGCGACCCCTGTCCAGTTGTACACTACTGGTTGAACCTTTAAAGCTCATATTTCAGGGAATATAAGGCCTACTATTATGCATTAAATGTACCAAATTTTATTGAGATCGGTTAATAGATTCCGGAGATATAACCAAAAAATCAATTTTTTTTGACAACTTCAACACCCTGTATCTCTAAAACGGTGCCGTTCCAGACATATGTTTATAAGGCAAACACATATTATTTTAAAGAGATCTATCTGCCCTCGAAGTTTCCTGCATAAAATTCGGACCACCCTGAATAAATATTGCTCCACAATCCTGGCCTTGTGAGGTGGAGCTTCGTCGTGCTGAAACCATAGGTTTCTCCTTAGCTGCAAAGACACATTTTCCTAATTCTCCTGAAGTGCAGGAAGTTCTTCTTGTAGGAAATTTAGGTAACTCACGCCGTTCAATGTATGTTCATGAAAATAAGGTCCAATTAAATGTCTACCGATGATGTCGCATCTAGGGTTTGCAATCCCGCAGTCTTTTTTTTCCAGCTGGAAATTTGCGGTAAATTCGCCTTTACAGCGGGATCCCGCTGTAATTCCCGCGAGAGATTTAAAAATATATTTATATATGAAAATAATAATGCTATTATTGTGGAATGTTTATATTTAATCAAATGAAATATAAATAATTCTTGGTATTTAAAAATCAACAGATAAGCATATATTAAAAACTATGTTTATTAACTAAGAATCAACAGAAATCAACACATCAATAATATATTACTTTTGTTATTTTTACATAGATATTATTATGTCTCTAGTTACTTAACGTACTTGTTGCTGTTAAATTACTAAATTTATAAACATCTAGGTTAGGTTAGTAATTTAATCGTAGTAACAATTTCTAAAAAAATATTTGCTAGATACATCGATAATATACTTCGGAATATGACAGTTTAGAGAAAATTGCAAAGAGATATTAGGCATACTTCATTTGGCTGTCATTCATTTACTAATTAAGGTAATAACTTGATTTTTTCGGTAACGGCAAACGAAAAACAAATATTTTTTAATGTATTTGAAGAATGTTAGAAAACATTGCAATTTCAATAAAAACAGCGTCGAAAATGTTGTTTTGTCTTAATAAATTTAAGATTTTGCTAGGTAAAAATGCAGCATGTGCAATATGTGCTACATTTTCAACAGAAATTAATAGAAGAACCAGAACATGTACATCCTATACATGATATTTTGGATGTTCTTACAGGGTATTTTACTAATTTTTAATATATTGTGTTGCAAATAATATTTAATTGTTGTTTAATTTAAAACAACGCAATGTAAACACATACGAATTTAGTTTGTTAAAAACATCGTATTTCAATGCTTCTGCTAGAGAAGAAAGCCGTATGTGGTCACATGCGACGTTTATACTATGTACCTCTTAATGAAATACATGTACATAAGTCTGCTAAGTGACACAATAATAGGAATTTAAAATGTACAAATTTAAAGAAACAAAAGCGATATATTTGATATTTATAGATGGGTAATGTATAATGCGATATAGATTTCAAAAATGTAATTTTCTCAATTTGTCACAAAACTGCATATACGGTCTTTTTCCGAAGTAGGGCAGTATAGTATAATTAAAGTAACATACAAGAAGACAAAACTATTAGTTACATATAAAAATTTCACTTTGTAAACATTTTTTTTTCTCGAAATTAAACAAACGAATCAAGAAATTTGTTTGAATGATGCAAAGATCTGCCGATTTTAATCCTTTCCTTCGCTCGATTGATCGATGCTATCACAGGGAAACGGGATGCGCACGCAAATCAAACGGGGCGCTCGCGCGCGCCATGCGCTATGTTGCTAAACGGACGTGTTCTATTCACAAATTTCCCGCGCGGGAATTACCGCACAAGTGCGGGAATTCCGCAGGTCTCATTGACATGCGGGAAATTGCTGGAATGCTGTAACGCGGAATGCGGGATTGCAAACCCTAGTCGCATCATACATTTACTACAAAATGGACTTGGTTTTGGACTGGATTTACAATGTGGGGATTTTCAATGGACCAGTAGAGTTCGTTGCACCTGTTTGGCAAACCCTTACTGACAAACCGATTTTCGCCCATCCAAAGAACGTGCCGAAAAAGGTTATAGTCAACAGTTACTACATTTACTACAATTTGAGCTATAAAATTAAGTCTGTTTTCAATGTGACGCTCAGGCAAATGCTGCAAATTGTGAATTTTGTAGTCACGATACCCATTGGTCTTTAAAATTCGTTGAACAGCTGATTTATCGAAATTCATTTCCCGGCTAGCCAGCCGTATAGAATTTCGTGGATTTTGTTCGAAATGCCATAACAGTCTAGCTGTATTAACATTGTTTCTTATCCTTCAGTCAATTATTTGTTTTTTCCGAACAGAAAATGCATCTTCATTTCGTCGCAAGGTCTCCTCCAATCTTGTAAAGGTTCTATGATCAGGAATGAAGCGCTCTGGATACTTTTCTCAATATAACTCTACAGCTTTTCTTGAATTTTTTGCAACTCGCCATAAATTAGCGACATATACGTTTGACGTTTGTATTGAGTAATGACAAGTATTTTGTGACATGTATGCACTTTAAACAACGAACATTCAATTATTTTCCAAAGACTACTTGATCCTTCCACCGCTAATGTGATTTTTAGGTGGTATTTATTTTCAGACTTTTTGGGACGATATTGCTTATAACTTTTAAACAGGAAGTAATACAGAAAAATTTCTCCAATAAAAGTTTATTAGAAGAAAAGGAGCTTTTTAACAGGAAAAAAAATGGTTATGTTTCTGGAAAAAATATAATTGATTTCTGTCAAATCCGAAAGATAATACTTTCGATTGAAAATGGAGCTAACCTCATCCCACTTAACACCACGTGTCCCAATTTTCATTTTTTGTATCCTCACAGTAGGCCCTTACTATCGAATTTGAGACACCTTGTATGATGAGGAAATGCAATAAAAAATTATTTATTTATTTTATTAACTAAATTGTACTAACATAAATTCAATAAACTAAAATTAAGACGAGAATTCAAGAATAGGTACCTTAGTTCTAGTCTTTAGTTTATTTTTATTACATTTTATATTCCGTCATAATTTGTATTGTAACAAGGCTTTTGAACATGTAATAATAAGCGGGGTGTTCTATTTAAAATTTTGAAGTTGATTTAACGGGAAAGAATAATGAAATAAAATTGTATCAACTGATTACCATATACCAACAAATTACAATTCCATTATCGTAAACGCTTTTGAGAGGAGATAGATATTACCTGTCTAAAATTTCGTGCCGTATATGTTTTAAACTTCTCCTAAATACACACCCACAATTTCGATTTGGCCTCCCCTGAGAAATTTTTCTGTACCTATTTCAGAGTACGTATAAAATGATATGATGCAGCAGCATAAATCTACCATAGATGCCTTATACAAGCATTCAAATCATACTTCAGTTAGTTTTTAACATCACTTTTGACAAAAATCGACGCGTAACCAAGATAGATAAGCATATCTAATCCTGCAATTTAAGGATTGCTATTTCATTTTTTGGTGATATCAATATATACCAGGTATGTGTTTCCTTTTTCGCTGAAAATTTTTGATAGATAATGGAAAAATATCAGCGTATTTTGAATAATTTTATTGTTATATAAAATAGAGGTTGTCCCAAAATTCATACAAGAAGTCATTGATAGAAGATACAAGAAGATTGATGGAAGTCATGATAGAAAACACAGATTTTTAATTAAAATTTGTAAATTTTTTATTGACTCATAAAGAATACAGTATAGAGTTATGTATGGAATAGCATATCGACCAAATGGCCTCCACGGCTTTGCTGGCATAAACGCACCCTTTTGTCGAAATTTTCCATTACCATTTCGGATAAATGAAGCTGAATTTCTTCGATACAGCGCTCAATTTCCTCCTTCAAGGCATGGATGATCATGGGCTTGTTGGCATAAACCTTAGACATCAAAAAATCCCAAAAAAAAATGTTCAACGGCGTTAAATCCCATGATCTGGGCAGCCAATTCTAATCACCAAAACAGAAAGTTCGCGATAGTGAGAACCATTAACTGTTATTGCCTGACCATCCGCATTTTCGAGATGCCTCCAGCCCAAAATTTGCACTAAACCGTGACACGTTGTGGATGCAAATGCGACAATGAACGAAAATGAGCCTCATCGATTATTTAGTTCGAAAAATCAGCATACACTTTTTCGACTATCAATCTATTCAACAACCTCTCTTTGCTCTGCGTAGTCAGTAGGCTTCAGTTGTTGAGTCAATTAAGGCTCTCTCGAAATGTCCATTTCTTGACCACGGTGCCGAATTGATGTTTCGGAACTCTCAGCAACACTCTCAACAACACCTTCGATGTTTTGTGTTGAACGACTCGTTGAAGGATGGCAGAATGTTTAAGATCACTAATTGATCCAGTCTCCCGAAAAGTTATATAAATTAGACAAATAATAGTTTAGGGGGAATTCATTTAATATTAAGTTATTTATGTGATAAACGTCAGTGAGTTAAAATTAACAATAGTGTTAATGAAAGAAATCGACTGTACCTCAAGGTACAGTTTTAGGTCATGTATTGTTTAGGTTGTACACTAATGACCTAATTACTTTGAATATCCAAGGGCATATTTTTAGTTTCGCATATGACACAGTTGTCTTCTACTCAGTTGAATCTCGGCCTGAACTGAAAAATAAAGTTAATAATGATTTTCTTGTGCTTACTATTATATTGTTAATTTCTCGTTGTTTCTAATTCTTCAATGTAGTGCGTTGCTGTTTTAAAAATAGTAGTCTTCGGATATCCAAACAAAAAATCTAAAGGAATTAGATCCGGTAATCTGGCTGGCCACAAACGTTGATTGTCAGTCGATTATCATAAAATTTCTCTAAACATTGTTGCTCTTGCAGTATGTGCGGTTACCCCATCTTGTTGAAAATAACCTACGAAATGGTTCTAACATAAAGGTTCCATATTTGTTAAGTCCTACTAAATGTCTTCTTGATATCATTGCCCAAACGACTACCTTTAGGGGATGTAATCTGGATTCTACAAATATCTGAGGGTTTTATCATTTTGGCTATTTACATATATGTGAAATCAAGTTTCGTCAGTGAAAAACGACAATTCAAAAAAATTATTGTTTATGTTTTCTAGTTTATTATTGTTCCCACAGTACTCTAATCGTCTTCCATAGTCTATGAACAGTTGCCTTGTACTGGTATTAATACAGTTATTTTTTTTATGATGTAAATTCAATCTGGATTTCAAATAAAAATTTCGAAGTTAATATATTTTAAAGATCTAAACTGAACTTTGGAAATTTTGCACAAACTTATAAGAAAATATTTTACAGACTTGTGTTTGGTTCCAAATTTTTTGACAGTAGCACATTTTAAGGAAGTATCTCACTCAAAGTTTGTGTTTGGAAATTCCATAATAAGATGTTCAATGGATGATTACAAAGATTATAATAAGTTGTTCAATGGATGATTACAAAGATTATATCCATTACCCGTCTTCATTTAGAGTTCCACTTCAAAAAGGAGCCATTTCAATAGAGTAAAACGCATAATACATTCTGTAATAACAAGATTATTAACCTCATAATTTTGCTATTATTACAACTCACCAGTAACTCGACGAAATCTCAAAAAGTTTAACTGTAAAAACAACTGATTACTTTGAAATATGTACTATTTAATATTGAGCAAAATAAAATATTAAAACGCTGGGAGAAGATGAATTGAAACGATAATAGTCACGGATGACAGCCACTATTGAAAAATGCACAGTCATGTCACTGTTCCTATGTCAATTGAATGCATAAAAGTACACCAATGGCAAAGACATAATTCGACAAGGGCGGATCTGTTTTGAGGTGGATGTGAGAGGGGGCAAGCAAATTTTTTTTGGATTACCTTCAGTACAACTGATATAATAAAAGTGTATACCCCTAGATCTGGGCGGGGTCCGGAACATTTTCAAAATTGTAAAAATACCTATTTTATCTGAGTTTTTTACTTATATTTTGGAACCTATGCATTTTGGAAGAATATTGCAGAGGAAAAAAGTTTTAGAATTAAATTGTGCACAATATAGATACTGTAAGTTAAAAATGTTTAAATTTACTACTGATGTTGCAAAATAGCAATAATTGACGAAAAAAGGCAAAATAATCAAGTTTTTTTGGATAATTTTTTTAAAATATTTTAATTGCTCCGAGGGCATTTTAATTTTGGTAAAAAAAAACTTCATAGTATAATAAAACAACACACCAAATTTCATTAAAATTGGTTAGTTTTCTCAAAATAATTTTTTGAAAAAAATTTTGAAAAAAAAAATTTCGAATTTTCAAAATGTTGCGCAGTCTCAATCAAATAAAGCATCTAGATATTTTTTCACATAGAAAAGACCGTTCAACTTTTCAAATGGTTTTTGAAAAATTGAAATCGGTTGATTAGGACGGCAACTGTAAATTTTAAAGTTAACACCCTTTTTTTATTTTTAAACAATTAGATTACATTTATCAATTTGCAATTTAGTTTTTTTCAAAAATTATAATTTTAAAGTACTATTTTTTCTTAATTTTATCTGTATTTACAAAATAAAGTAATTTCCAAATATTTTTTTTAATTTGTTTAAACAAAGATTATTTAAATACCTAATTGCAATAATTATAACTAAATACATTCATATTCAGAGTATTGAAATATATACGTAAACTAATTTTTTCACTGAAAAAATGCAATAGCGTAGGGTAAAATATACAGCATATTTAATCCAAAAATAATAAACTTTGTTTATAGCAACATATCGGCAAATTAGACGGTTGGCATTACGATATTCGAATTCCTCGGCTCGCGAGACATGGAATTAAAAAAAAATCGAAATTGGTTCATTAGAAGCCGAGATAATGCAATTTTGTTCGTACCTTCGCATTTTGAAGCTCCGAATTCAGTCTCGGAGCGAAAGACCCCCCCCCCCAATTTACGTGTTTTGAGTCAGTTTTTGCGAGCGACAGCTTTTCCGCTTATTTATCTATGTTGCCGATAACTTATGGATATGAAAATTTTTTCCAGCTTAGAACTCGGAAAAACGAAACCACTGGATCAAAGGTTATTGCTTAATTGCTTATAAATTAACGGTAAATGCCGATAAACTTTGACCGCTTATATCTCGAGAACGAATAAACGGAATTTAACTTTTTTTTAAAAAAGAAGCGTTTTTCCAAGTACTTTAAAATTATAATTTTTGAAAAAAACTAAATTGCAAATCGATAAATGCAATCTAAAAATAAAAAATAAATTGACAAATACTTAGAGCAACAATTTCACGGTCAATCGAATCGGCCTTTGGCACACATGTTGGTCATTGGATTGTCTGTCTTTTTCATAAATTTCATCCACATCCATCGCTTTTTGCAATAATAACGCGCAATTTTCGATAACTGATATTTCTGCGTTCGACCTTTATTTTACAGTCAACAAATTGGTGAAAAATGCGCCTATAGGTAGGTACCTTCAATTGAAGGTAATTTAATTGCTTACAACATAAAATGACAAAAAAGTGAAAAAACACGTAATTTTCCCAAAATATTATTGCAAATGCGAGGGAAATATAATTACTGTTACATACAAAATTATTGATCACGTGGCTTGTAATCATTTACAAGACTGTTAATAGGTACATTATTCCTTTCTTTATGTCTGAGATAAACTAAAGGTACTAAAGTAACACTGTCGGTATAAAAGAATTTACCTTAACTTGTATCATTTTGTATTTTGTATCACTTAAATAACATTTGCACCATCCGCCACTCAAAAATATCAGTTACGGTTCACCATATCCACATACATTAAATTTATTACGTTCCATTCATGTTTGCAAATGGTAAAAGGATGACCAAACATGCTAATAATATTGATGTATTTTTATGAGCGACCTACTTTCTAAATTAAATTCTCCACCTTTCTTAAATTTGCGTGTCTAGGAAAAACTTCCAAGCCACGCTATTAATCATTTTTACGGTAATTTTTATTTCTGTCATGCAACTAAACTTCTTTATTGTAAATACGTTTAAAAATCAATATTATCTAATGCATACAGAGTGTAACATAACAACGTTCAAAAAACATTTTTTATACAGTATGTCCGCGGTTAGGGTGAATAAGAGGAAAAACTGTTTTATTTTTCATTTTACGGAAAAAAGGCACACTTGATAAAAGTTTTGCTTGAATTTAAAATGAGGTTTAAAATGGGGAAACTTAACATTTCATGTACGGGGTGTCCAAAAGATTTAAGAATATAAAAATGTCACAAGAGTATCTTTATTTTTAATATTTCTGAAAAAAGTGTCACTAGGAAAAGTTGTTCCAAATTAAAAGATACGATAGAAGTCCAATTTGTGGAAAAATTAGCCTACTTTGATAATTTACAAGCTATAAGAGCCATTCTTCCAAATAGAAAAATGAAGAGGAATGAAGTCCGGACTTCGGGATGGCCAAGTAAAAATGCTTCCACGGCTTGAAGAAGTTCCACTTTATTTAAGAAGAGACACGTGGTTCATGCACTCCACCGCATTTTTCTTGGCCAGTGCGTGCATATTTAGATGCAGTTTTTCCAAATCGCTGGATTGGCCATCTAAGCATTTTTGCTTGGCCATCCAAAAGTCCGGACTTCAATCCTCTTGATTTTTCTATTTGGTCTCGAATGAAAGATATAGTTTACAAAGAATCTAATGGCCCGTGTGAAGAGTTGTGGCAAATAATACAAATCGCTGCCAACGAAGTCAAACGCAATTCCAATATGTGGTTTCAAACTCGAAGATCTCCTAGAAAACGTGTAAAGTGTATCAGTGTCAACGGTGGATTCTTCGAACAATTACTTTAAATCATAATTACCTATTTTATTTGTTTTATTGTTAATTGTTGTAATAACACGAAGAAACACTTGGTTTGTTTCGCTTTTAATTTCTCTTATTATCAAAATATATATCGTTAACATATCGTTAAATCGATTTTTCTCGAAAACTGATCGAGATACCGAAATGAAACAAGAGTACATAATTAATGGAAAAATGATAGGCTCTTTCAAGTTTTCAATCAAGTTTCATCTTAAATATAGGTACAAGGTAAAAAGTTATTAACTAAATTTTCGGTAAAATTGGTTGTAAGTGGCGCCTCTATGAGTAATGCTGAAATTACAACAAACATCTTATTCGTCGCCTAAAAAAATATAGTTTCACAAATCTTCAAGTTCCTAACCAATATATTTTCAGAATAATCGCAAAAAAACGATTTAAAATTTTAACTTTCAACATCCTGTATTTCCGAAACTATCGACTTTCGGATAAGGCATGTTTGCGCAAATGGTCACCATTTCACGTGTAGTATTTTCAGCTTTCGACTTTCCCATTGTTAATAAATCACCCTGTATACCTACATATATGGACATTTGCTGTAGAAGCAACAATTAATATAAAAATGTAGGTACATTTATACATACACGCATACAATAATTAAATTTTCAATCAAGTTGCCTATGTTGAAAATAGCCCTTCAAAAATTTGCTAATTTAACTAGAATTTGAAGTTTAAATTCTTTTTATTTTAATTTTTGTTTTTTAGAAATTCGGAATTTCCAAAATCCGACATTAAAGCCGCAGCTCTGAGGTTTTGAAAAAAGTAAATTAGTTTTAATAAACTTAATTTGTGGAGTTCAAAAAAACGTTTTTAGCTATCTCAGGTTATTATATTTAATGCAGGTGTTACGCTTTGACAACGACATCATCGAAGCGTGTGATAGTTGTACACGATTTAATTAATAAATTTAATTCAATTTCTTACGCCCAATTTTTAGTTAGACAAAAGGAATATACGCCAGACGTAGCAAAGTGCTACCTACATTTATCAACGGTCACTGCTACTCAATACCTAGGCCTTCAAAACGGCCACACTCTTAACCGCAAATTTCGCAGGTACCTACTATGAAACCACGACCTCTCTCGCAAATTAGGGTAATCAATATTTAACTGACGATATTTCGGGAAACAACTACTCTGCCGGTCCCGCTGCTGCCCCGATCAGCATTGAACTATTTTATGTTTGCTTTATCGATATCTCAAAATGATTATCTTCTTTCATGAGATGCCTAAATATAGTCAAATAATAAAAATAAAGTATAAAAAGTAAATATTATTACAGCAATGAAAAATGGAAAATAAAACAACACAAAAGACTTGACAAGTTTACTAAATCTTTGTAGGGGTGAACAGAGAGGAAATAACATGCGGGATAAAGGATACAGTCTAGACTGTTATTAAATTGCTTGGATAAAAATTACAGGTTTTCACTTTGTGCAACCATTTTGTTGAACACCTTGTAATGGGCAATATACTAGAAACACTTTACTTTAGAAATTGAAAAGGTATTAAAAGTTCCTAAATTATTATTATTATTAATTTTTTTTTTCTAAAAAGGATATACTTAATGATCAACATACAAGGTGTCACCTAACGAATGTTACATACTTCAAAGGTATAATCTAGAACCAAAATGGTCTCGTGGTGTCGATTTAACCAAACTTGCTTAAAGAAAAATGTCGCAAAAAAGTTACAGGGTGTTAAAAGTTTCTTTTTTTATTTATTGTTTTCTCCTTAACCCAGAACCCAGTTAACTGTTTTGAGCAAAATTTGTTGTTACTTAGTTTCTCTTTATGAAGTATTCAGTGATTATGTTCCTATTACGTTAAATCATATTGGGCGTTCATTTTACTATAACCCTTTGTGAATATTCTTCAGTAACTTTTTTGTACGTTTAAATAAATGTATACCTATCAAAAGTCGAAATTATGCTCGGTTGTGAAGTACCAATAACATATCAATAAATAACATAATTAATAACATAATAAACTGAAAGGTGGCAGTAATAAAAAGTCTACTAATTTATAATAAATGTTGCTGTTTATGGAGCTCCAAAAAAATTTTGTAGAGATAAATATAAATATTTAACTTTTGTAAAAAATGCACGAAACAAGAAACAAGTACAACTATCTTGTCTTCCTCCAACATCGGCTTCTGCTAATCAACACTTGTATCGACTATACTATCAAGTTCAGACATGGCTAGGCAATCAACTGAACCCAGAAGACTGGGGTGGGAAATTAACAGATAATACTTTGGAACCGATTCAAACTTTACTCCCACCTGCTCCGGAAAAACTCCTAAGCACTATTTTTTGCAATTGCAAAAAGGTTGTAATGCTAAATGTGCCTGTAGAAGAGTAGTGTTAATTGCCAAAGCCAGTCTTGCTCAAATGTCCAATTGAATACAACAGACGAAGATTCATGTGATTTCGATGAAGAGACAGCTGATTCATCTTCATTTGAACAATTTATGAACATCCAGCAAGAGGAAGAAGAAGAAATCGACATGACTGTTGAAGTCGACTTTGAAGAGTATGAATCAGATTAAAATATTAAAAGAGATCAGAACTACAGTTAAAGTCAATAACCAATATCAATATCAGTAATCATCATGCAGTTAAAAGAGTATTGTCCCTTGAATATTCCGTCGTAACAGTTCGTGGAGTAGGACTACCGGGGAAGCCACGTTGAAAAAACGTGAAAAAGTACACTACCTCACAGGTGGTGTGGAAATGTGTGCATATCATGTAGAACGTGACTCCTTCAACTATTAGAATCGCGATATCTCAGGAATGGTGATTCTTAAAAAAAAAGTATAAGGACCATTTTTATAGATAATTTTAAAATCTATAATTTTTATCAGGGCTACTTTTTTGATGAATTTTACCGTTTTCGAAAAAATCCAAAAAACCTCAAATTCTGTCCTTTGACCCCGAATAACTTTTTTAGCACACATGGGATCGATGGGGACTTTTCACACTTTATTTCTAATGGTGTACCCAAGGTCTCCAACAAAATTTAGCTCTGTCGGAATTTTCGTTATTTGAAATGACTATTTTGACCGGACGGCTTCATCTGTAAAGGCAATTCTCCCGAGAAAAGTATGATCCCTGTTATGTAACTGAAGAAGTCGTTCGCAAAATGTTAATCTCAGCGGGCGGTCTGGTTCAAACAAATTTTGTACGGAGTGATGGAAACATTGTAACCGCTGCATGTGGAGTGCTCCGTGTATGACGAATATTAATTTCGGGATTTTCTTCCACTCTTTCCAGAATTTGTTCTTCTTTGAATGTACCTTCCATTCCGTGAACTAGACCGAAAGTTTCCAATTCCTCCTAATCTAGTGAATAAAGAATCAAACAATGTATGAAGAAACAAACTTTGCAAAATACAAACTTGCCAGTAACTTATCGAAATTGTCAGGTTGTTATGGGTATGTACGTAGTTATTTCCAAAAACAAAAAGAACTTCAACACCCTGTAAAGTCCTTCCGAAGTCAATTGAATATGCAAAAAAAACGTCTGGTAATAAAATTTAATAAGTTTCATAGGCGCCCCATAAAAAATTTTTTTGCTAAAGGTAAAAAATTATAATTTTTAACTTAAAAAATACATATTTTAGCATAAAAGGCGATTTTCAACCTCATTTGTTTTCGAGTAATGACGTCATTGACATTTTTTTCAAATAACAACCCCCTATATTTTGTCTTGATTCTGAAAGATCGTTTCATTGTCAATCCGACAATATTAAAATGTTGCCATCTTACATAGGAATGTTTTCGAGTAAATGACGATTGAATTGAAATTTTATCATTAAAAAAATAACAATTCCTATGTCAAGCAAATACAATTTATTAAGTTTCCTACCTAAATTAAGTGTTCGAATTGCCACGCACCGACCTCTTGACAATACTCAAGTTTGTGTAGAAATTCTTCTTGCACATTATGAATTATTTCTGGGGTAACTCTGTGTATTTCATCTATAATACAATTTTGGAGTTCTTCTAAATTATGTGGTCTATTAACGTACACTTTGGACTTTAAGTAGCCCCATAAGAAATAGTCCAGGGGTGTAAGATCTGGGGATCTCGCGGGCCATTCTATCGGTACTCGTCTGCCGATCCATCTCCTAGGAAAACAATTGTCCAGAAAATCTCCAACAGGGCGCGCATAGTGCGGAGGTGCACCGTCTTGCTGAAACCATTGGTGTCATCAGGAATATTAGGGTCATTATCGTTAGGAAAAATTACTGCAAGCGCTGAGACAAGATCATTTTGTAAAAACTCTAAATATCTTTCTCCTGTAAGGGTTCCTTCAAAGAAGAAAAGCCTTACTATTTTGTTGTCAACTATTCCACCCCACACATTTAATTTCTGTGGGTGTTGGGTATGTGTCTCTGCCATCCAATGAGGATTTTCCCGACTCCAATACCTGCAAGTTTGACGGTTCACTGTACCATTGAGACAAAACGTGGCCTCGTCTGAAAAAAACGCTTGACATAAATCCATCAGAATTTCACAAAAGTGTAAGCGGAGGTCGGGATCATTTTCATTGAGTTCCTGTACAAATTGAATTTTGTAGGGATGATATTTTTCCTGCCTCAAGATACGTAGCACTGTGGTCTAACTAATTTCATTGTTTAATGCAACCATTCGTGAAGTATTATGAGGATTATCTACCAGACTTATCAAAATGTTCTCTTTGTGATCTTCACTAACGTTTGGACGTCCAGGTTTTGGAATATCTACAACATTGCCAGTTTCTCTAAATTTAGATTCTATCTTACTGACTGTTGATTGGCTGATACAACAACCTGGATGATTTTCATTAAATAAATCGCAAACTTCCTGCTGCGTTCTAGTCTTATCCCCGCATCCGATAAGAGTTAAAATTTCAATTCTTCAATGTGCTATAATACTTTAAATTCAGCAATAATTTTTATATCGCTTGCAATACTTAGAAAGTCGGTATGACAGTGACACTTTGTAAAGATTTACACCTACGTGATCCATAAAAAACTTCAGGCATTTCGAAAAACTAAATTTGTAAACGTCTTTTTTTAATTGATTTCGGTTTTCTAACATTCAATCGTCATTTACTCGAAAACTTTCCTATGCAAGATGGCAACATTTTAATACTGTCGGATCGACAATGAAACGATCTTTCAGAATCAAGAAAAAAAATAGTGGGCTATTTAAAAAAAATGTCGATAACGTCATTACTCGAAAACAAATGACGGTTGAAAATCGCCTTTTATGCTAAAATATGCATTTTTTAAATTAAAATTCGACCTGTTCGAGGATTTTTCCCAAAAAAAAATTGTTTCGTTTTTACTGAATTTATTCCTTACTTTAGGCGCGTAACTACTACATTGGTGGTAAATTTTGTTTTGTTCCGTTTCAAAAGGTCTCCAAAATGCCATGTTGTGATAATATTAGTAAACAAAATATCCCTCTTATTTCTCCCTTTCGCAATTGTAATATGAATGATTGATAGAAGGTGCCTATAATAAATTAAAATTGCCTGATTCGCACCAAATTCCGCACTGCAACACTGCACTGCTGGGCAATTTATGAACCACTTGTCGTCTTCTGTGATTTATTGCCCAGTAGCCCAATACAACTGTAATCATTTTCCTTTACCCGCGCTCGCATTCTCCAACTGAGCGTATACATTTCTATCATCTCCACGTTTAGTTCGACCAGACCTGTTTATCGGTATGGCTAAATAAATATGGGAACAAGTTTTTCAAATATTTCAATGCCGAGTTGCTGCGTAACGACCGAGTCTGATACATACCTTGCAGTTATTTGTTCTTCAATTGATTTCGGAAAAACTTTACCTTCTTTTGCGACATTTTTCGTTTAAGCAAGTTTGGTTAAATCGGCACCATTTGGGTTCTAGATTAAACCCTTGAAAGTATGTAACATTCGTTAGGTGACACCCTGTACAATAAAATAAGGATAATACGGATATAAGATTTTATTTATTTTTTTATGCACTACTACCCCAAGTTTTGGTTTGTAACATAATTTGCGCGACACTTGCAATAAACTCGTTTAAAAATATCTTCATGTATGGTTACCTATTTTATTTGTGTACTTACCTTGAAGTAGCTAATTTAGATCGATTATTCTTACCTCTTTTCAACCTGAAACATAAAACAGATATACAATACAAAACAAAATTTAGAAGCTATAATAGTCATCTCTTAAAAAAGTGATGAAAACGAAGATATAATATATAAATATAAACTGTAAAGTCCCATATTCATTGCTTTAAAAAATTAATGAAAATTTCCACTAACTTTCAAGGTGATTTTTCATTTCTTTGTTCAGAATTTATAAGAAAAAATGCATGTGCAAATAAAAATTATAAAGTTGGCAAGAAATAAATTACCGGATAATATTTAAAAACTATTTCGTATAATGAAACTACTTTCCAAGTTAGCACCTTCTTTAATAAGTTCTTTCTTCACGTTTTAACAACTTGTTCTACGGGACGTTCTTTTGCCAATCTCTTTAGATTTTTCTTTTAGGAATAACATCCTGCAATATTCTCAGGAGATAATTCACGCTTTTAATTAAAATTTACGTGAGCATAGAAGCTAACCCTATAGTTCAGAATTGAAAGAATGAATGATTTACTTATGATCTGATGTTTTAATTTAAAAAATATATGCAGAATCTTTATAAATGAACATTTTAAAAATTTACTTAGAAATTGTATCGTTTGAAGGAAATATAAAATTGTAGTAAAGAAATACATGTACTGCAATTTTCACTGTTACAAATGTCAGTACCAGTACCTGATATACCAATGGCTTTCTGATATTCAGTTGAACATTTTGTATTACAAAATATCATCATTTGTCAGTGAAAACAATGATTTTTTTACTGAATTTTGTGTTACTCATTTCATAATAAAGATGATCTTGATTATTTTCATGAAAGAACATTCGATTACAAGTTTTTTGAACTCCACAAAGCATTATTTCGTTTTTATAATCAAATAACTTAATGTTTATGACATTAAAGCAGATTTGCGTCGAAAAATACAAAAAATATTTGATAAAACAAGAACTCTAGTAAAACATGAACCCTAAGTGCCTTTTCGCACTTGACGGAACCGATTAGCCGGCAGCACCAACGTATTATTAATAAATGAACATTTTTACGCATGTTTCGACATTAGTTCGATGAATACCCAATCGGTAGTGACTGCTGGCTATTCAGGTCCGACAAGTGTGAAAAGACACTAGGAATCTGTGGTAGTTACATGTACCAGGAATAGTGATTTTTGAAATGTTTAATTGCAGCTGAACGACTAGTACGAGCTCGGCCTGTTTTTTATTGTCTGCAACCGAATCTTATTTGTTCAAATTTGGCAACAATCTTTTCACAGTTGTTTCATTTGGAGCGATCCTTCTATCAAAAATTCCACGTAATTTGCGCACAGTCTCAGCTACAGACTCTCTGTACTTGTAGTGAATTTTCACAATCTTCACTCACTCATACGTGGTATAGCGCTTTATTTTGTCTAAGCTCAAAGTATACGCGTATGGCACACAATTCAAATCCTGCATTACTTTTGGGACACCTTTTACATTGTTATTAGTCCATGGCCTGTTAATTTTTTTGGAAGCAAATTTTCGGAAAATCTGGCTACATGGCTTTAACCACCATCACTTAAAACTGTTTCATCAATTTATAAGGCACAACATTTTTTTATATTTATACAGGCTTAAAATTTTAAAATGAGTATTTTTGTTTCAGTTTAAAAGGAGGCGTTTGAAAGTGCCAAAAGATGATAAGAATATAAATGGTAAATAATGAGTCTGATCATGGAAATAAAATTGTGAAAATTGTAATCTGTGTCAAAAATTATGAAAATCGTACTAAGATTCTGAAATTCCTAACCTCAAAAAAGATTGTGACTTAAAATAACTATTCCATGCTTGCAGTATACCATCCCATATTTAAACACTAATAGACCAAGCTATTTAAAGCATGACAAAACATGTCTACAAACATTTCTTTCTATTTTATTTCCATTTCTTTCTATATATTTCTATTCTATATACAGGGTGTTTCAGTTTGATATGTCACAAATACGTGAGCATATTTTGGGAATAAAAATAAGAATAAAAGTCTGGTAAACTTGTGTTTTAACTTCCTTCGTTATGAAGATACAGGGGATTGAATTTTTTCTATAAATTAAAATTTTCTTTCATAACTTTTAAACGGATTAAGATATTGTTATCAAATTCGGGGTACTGTGTAAGCCGAAAAAAGTGATCATTTCATAATTTACAATTCATTTCCAATAAAAATGGTCTCTTTCATTTTCTTCGTGTATCTCATAGTTTAGTCACAAATTTGATATTCATAGAAGTCTGTTTTTCGACGACTGTGTTAACATGCGACAATGCTTCTGAATTCAGTATGCCGTGAAAACAAAATCTAATTTATTATGTAGTTTTGAATGTGACAGTTAATGTTTATGATAAATAGCGTTTATGCAGTTTATGTATACATATGTGTTTTTTCAATAATGGCGCAGGTTGCATTCACAAATGAAGAGTATGCAGATATGCATTTGATGTATGGTGCAGTCTGGGGTAATGCTGTTGAAGTTAGACGATTGTACGCAGAAAACTTTCCTGGGAGAAGAATTCCTGACCGAAGGGTATTTTAGGCAGTTGACGCGCGTTTAAGGGAAAGAGGAATTCGTATAGGGGCTATTGAGAGACCGCGACCCCGACAATCAAATTTTGAAGATCAGATTCTTCAAATGGTGGAAAGGGAACCAACGACAAGCACCAGAAAAATAGCTCTGAACTGGGCGTAAGTCATACAACGATCTGGCGCACAATTCGTAATCAACAGCTGTATCCATTTCACTTTCAAAAGCGTTGACTCCAGCAGATTATCCACCTCGACAACAATTTTGTCGCTGACCGTTGTGCAGAAGAGCCTAACTTTGTAGCACACATATTATTTACTGATAAAGCCAGTTTTGCAAGAGATGGCATAATGAACTCACACAACATGCATTACTGGGCTGACGACAACCCTAATTGGACTGTCGCTGGTACGCATCAACAGCAGTTCTCGCTAAATATCTGGTGTGGTATTATTGGCGATATTTTAATCGGGCCACATGTTTTGCCAAACCGTTTAACCGGCCAAGCCTATAGGCATTTTTTAGAGGAAATCCTACCAGGATTGTTGGAAGAGGTTCCACTTGCAACAAGAGTATTGCTCTGGTTTATGCAGGACGGGGCACCTGCCCACTTCAGTTTAGCTGCCAGGAATTATTTGCAGAACACCTATCCAAATAGGTGGATAGCTCGAGGGGGTCATGTAGCTTGGCCAGCAAGGTCGCCTGACCTGAACCCCCTTGACTTCTTTTTGTGGGGTCACTTAAAAAGTTTGGTATACGAAACAGAGGTTCAAAGTATTGAAGATCTACAGCTTCGCATACAAAATAGTTGTAGAGCAATTTTAAATACCCCAGGGATTTTCGAACGAGTTCGGAGATCGTTATTACGTCGAGCTGAAGCGTGCATCCTAGTTCAAGGACGGCACTTCGAACAATTATTGTAAATTTTTATTAGATAGGGGTCTAATATTTAATAATAATAAATTATATTGAAACAAGTTTTGATTTTATCTGACATGAAGTTTTCTTATAATAATTTTGATCATATGTATATTATCTTAATTAAATAAAAAGGACAAATAATGTGTTAAGTACTACTACATACTTCTTCTTAAGATTATGGCAATAGGATACATAAATTATTACTGCGCCAGAAATTTTCAAAATTAAGCAAAATATCATATTACTTATTGTAGTTAATATGTTCAATAGCAGTTAACAATCGAATAGCACAATTTTGCTCCACATAAACATTTCAATTTGTGACTAAACTATGAGAGACACGAAGAAAATGAAAGAGACCATTTTTATTGGAAATGAATTGTAAAATTATGAAATGATCACTTTTTTTAATTTAACCAGTGGCGTCACATATTTATTTTGCCCAAAGTGACAGACTCGCCCTGTATCTACGCCACTGCTTAATTTTAAAGAGCCATATTTTGGCAAAAAATGCAATATCCTCGGCTTACACAGTACCCCAAATTTGATAACAATATCTTAATCCGTTTAAAAGTTATGAAAGAAAATTTTAATTTATAGAAAAAATTCAACCCCCTGTATCTTCATAAGCAGATATGACCGAGTCAAACGAACGCCGGATTCGGATTCGGCGACCCTAAAAACGTATAGATACGTAGGTTTAGTTTGTTGACAATTTATTTTCTACAATTGACCTTGAACTGACCTTAAAGCAGAGCTAATCGCATCAAACGGACACCGGATTCGGATTCGGCGACCCTAAAAACGTATAGATACGTAGGTTTAGTTTGTTGACAATTGATTTTCTACATTTGACCTTGAACTGACCTTAAACCAGAGCTAATCGTGGCAAACGGACACCGGATTCGGATTCAGCGACCCCAAAATCATATGGATACCAGGTCTTGTCTTTCGGACCTGTCACTTTTTTTTTGTGTGACCCTGGGACAATTTGTTTATAGGCTATCTTGCACGTCTTACTTTGTTTCTTTTTCGATGCATTTCTTTGGATCAGTTAGAACATATATCTATGATATTAAATTCTAAAATTAACGTTTAGTAATTAAACAATTAGTTGCACAAAAATGAACGAAATTAATTAACAAATACCTGGAACAACAACTTCACGGTCAATCGAAAACTTTGGTGTCCTATACAGGGTGTCCGGAAATTCATGCAACAAAATCTGGTCATAGATTCTTAAGGCAAATTTAGGGGACCCGTATTTTTTCTTTTTGCCAATTGGCCCCCTGTTTCGGAGTTACAGCCCCCTGAAGTCTGCCCCTAAAAATAGTCTTTTTCTTATATCTCGGAACCCTGTTGTACGAGAATAACTAAATTTGGTGCACAGGGGTTTTATGACATGTGGAATCTGATAGTGCTACGCTTTTCGGCGAGGAACCCCCTTAAGACACTTTTTCATGGGCCCCCTTGTCTTTAGAGCCAAAAAAATTTGGTAGCATAAAAAGACTATTTTTAGGGGCAGACTTCAGGGGGCTGTAACTCCGAAACAGGGGGCCAGTTGGCAAAAAGAAAAAATACGGGTCCCCTAAATTTGTCTTAAGGATCTATGACCAAATTTTGTTGCATGAATTTCCGGACACCCTGTATAGGAAAATAAAAAAGATAAAGGAGGTAGGTTATATTTATATATTTCCCTGCAAATAAAAACCGAAAGATTATTAAAACATATGAGATAGTCATATGTTCTATAATATTCGAGTTTATTTAAAATGTTTGAAGTTGCCATCATCATCGTAACTTATTTAAAGGAAATACAAATAGTATTGCAGTTCCTGTGGAGAATACACCGAATTGTGTGCTTGCAGACCGCTTCCATTGAATAATTAAATATTTTCTTGACAAGTAGAACGCCGTTTCAACAGTGGTGCAAGTCATTCCATTCAACTACGTAAGAGAATTTCCAAGAAACGTTCGACCAAAATAAATATTTAACTTTATCACTTGACCTATCTATATTCTTTAACCGAAACAACCCACGAATCTAACACAATTATTTAGCTTTTAATAAGATAAGTCATCTAAAGAAAATATTGAGATTGTTTTCTATTGGGGATGATGTTAATATGTACATACCTATAACATTACAAATACAGTTGAAATGCTGGCAATGTCTGATGTCATCTAAATAAATTGCTGTTGAATAT
The DNA here is from genome assembly GCF_000390285.2 of Anoplophora glabripennis. Taxonomy (NCBI): domain Eukaryota; kingdom Metazoa; phylum Arthropoda; class Insecta; order Coleoptera; family Cerambycidae; genus Anoplophora; species Anoplophora glabripennis. The sequence goes on from NW_019417131.1 coordinate 65,784, forward strand.
TTCTAAATGTAATATATTGTACTATTCCAGGAAAAATAATGTCACAATTGTCAATTATAGTTTAAACGGAGAAGTATTGCATAGAGTCAATGATATTGTTGATTTGGGTGTAAAGTTTGACTCAAAATAAACTTCCGGTAGCCATATTGAAAATATTGTTTTGTCTGTGTAGGTATCAAAATTTTAATTAGATTTTCTATAGGTTTTGATGGCATCGATTTACTTAACCTACTCTACACTTCATTTGCAATAAATAAGAATTTGGGTCACTAATTTGGAATCCAGGTAACATAGACCAGAGCAGATCTGTTTTGAGGTAGATGTGAGAGGGACAAGCAATTTTTTTCTGGATTACCTTATATATACATTTAGTTATAATTATTACAATTATTTAAATTATTTTTGTTTAAACAAATAATTTTTTTTTATTTGGAGATAAAATTAAGAATGAACATTCATATTCAGAGTGTTGAAATATAAACAAATATAAAAATAATATAAACAAATTCTTTCATTGATAATATGCAATAGTATAGGGTAAAATATACAGTATATTTAATGCATAAATAATAAACTTTGTTTATAACAAAATAGTGCAAATTAGGCAGTTAACATTGCAATATTCGAATTCCTTGGTTCGCGAGACAGATTAAAAAAAAGATCGAAATTGGTCCATTAGAAGCCGAGATAATGCAATTTTTTTCGTACCTTCGCATTTTGAACCTCCGAATTCAGTCTCGGAGCGAAAGCCCCCTCCCCACTTTTCGTGTTTTGAGTCACTTTTCGCGCGTGCGAGCAACAGTTTTTCCGCTGATTTACCTATGTTGCCGATAACTTATGGATATGAAATTTTTTTCCAGCTTAGAACTCGGAAAAACGAAGCCACTGGATCAAAGATTATTGCTAAATTATTTATAAATTAACGGTAAATGCCGATAAACTTTGACCGCTTATACCTCGAGAACCAATAAACGGAATTTAACTTTTTTTTTTAAAGAGGCGTCTTTCCGAGTACTTTAAAATTATAGTTTTTGAAAATAACTGAATTGCAAATTGATAAATGTAATCTAATTGTTTAAAAATAAAAAAAGAGAGTGTTAACTTTAAAAATTTACTGTGGCCGTCCTAATCAACCCATTTCAATTTTTCAAAAACGATTTGAAACATTGAGCAGTCTTTTCGATGTGAAAAAATTTTCTCAAGTATTTAAAAAAATATATCCAAAAAACTTGATTGTTTTGCCTTTTTTTCATCAATTAACATTGCAACATCGATAATAAATTTAAAAATTTTTAACATAAAGTATATTGTGCAAAATTCAATTCTAAAATTTTGTTTCCTCTTCAATATTCTTCCAAAATGCATAGGTTCCAATATATAAGTAAAGAACTCAGATAAAATAGGATTTTTTTTATATTTTTTAAACATTTTTACAATTTTGAAAATGTTCCGAACCTCGCCCAGATCTAGGGATCTACACTTTTATTATGTGAATTCTACTGAAGGTATACCAGCAAAAACTAGCTTGCTCCCTCTTACATCCAAGAAGTGGGATATTTCGACAGATTCGCCCTGGTCTAACAGTAAATATTCCAATAGCATTGAAGCGTCGTTATCTAAAATTTTGAACTTTAAAATTGACAACGCATACCCACCTATTGGCATTCCTCAAAGACAACTGTTGGATAGACTTTCATTCCTTATTTTATCCGATAGACAAAAATTTTGTTCCTTAATATTCCTACATAAAGTAATACATAATAACATCGATTGTCCGAACATATTATACATGTTATATTTTCATGTGTAATGTGTTATACGAACAAATGCCTTGAAATTTTCGCCCTATTTACAGTATGTGTCAAAATAATACTGATATCTAATTAGTTTTGTACTGTAGGGTGGTATAACCAGATAAATAAATAAATACGTAACTAAATAAAATAGTATGATGCTGGTTTACATATGCCGTGGTTCCATTCTAGCTATAACTAACTACATTAGGAAAAGTCAACACGCAATCCAAATCTGTTATTAATTAAATAAGCTACCCTAAATAGCGTACTCAAGGTAGCTATTAAAACAGGCGACATTTTTTTTGTGTGTTACGTTGACGATCCTCCACAGGTTGTTGTCTTAAATAATTCTCGTGTAGGAAATACTTCTAGGTAATAAACAAACTTTTGGCGTAATTAATATGTATTTGCCGACAACAATTTTAAATCTGAAAACAGGGAGATACCCAGAAAACCCAATGCGGCAAAATTTATTCATATTATCGTAGCTAAATAATATTATAGGACAATGCAAGAAATGATACGATCTAGCATTGTTTACGAATAGCTTCAAATACAGACCTTTTGAAATGCTGGATGTAATAAATGAACACATTCATTAAACTCTGTATGCCATTATTCAAACTCTACTAGGGCTGTCATCATGCGTATTCGATATCCAACAATACTTGATATATTGACACTGACGTGCAAACATAACAAAACAATGTGGTTTTCCTGCACCCTGATCGAATACCTACTCGAAATATGCTTTCACAATATAAGACTAAAATTCCTCTAAATGGTGTTTCAAATTAGGTGTGATAACATTACTGTTAGGGACATCGTATAAGTATTAGGTATTTTTACTGAAGATGCTAAAGAGCTGATGAGCCGACTAGCCGAAGTGTGATGTTAAAATATAAACATTGGTAATGCATGGATTCTTCTGTGCTTTCAGTTGGACTCTTAATACAATTCTTACATTAAGACTAACTTCATTTTTATGAAAGAACGTGAAGAATGTGTGTGTATATAGATAATTGAGGTTCTTGTATTTGTGGATTAAAACGTTATCACTGAGTATTTTAGCATGCTTACTAATTGTTACTTGACTGTTCTGTACTGTTTAAATGAATCATTTGTGAAAATGTGTAATAATGTCTTGCTGACTAGGCCTGTCTATTATTGTTTTCTTGTGAGTTGTTATGATTTATCGTTAGCTGCGGTGATACGGTCTTGTTCTGAGAAGATATGGGGTTTGAAGAGACTAAATGACAAAAATTTGCATAAGAACGATATTTACAGATTTCGAATCAATGTACTTACTTACTTAAGGTAAATCTAAAATTTCAGAATTTTACCCCAAGCCGTTTTTAAAAATAGTCAATTTTAAGGTTGAAATATCATAAAAATCAATCGGACTATTTCAGATGAGGTTTGCAAACATTTCAATGGACTTTTCTACACGAAAATCACTTATTCTATATAAATATGTTTATTTTCTAATAATACAATATTAATTCCTGGAACATGATAATATATTGAGATGCTCCAATTAAGATACTGAATTAGTNTTTGATTTTGAAATATAAATTGTAAATTAATAAATTATTTTTTTTATTTTTTTTTATCAAGTATTCTTGATTTAAAATGGGATTCTATTTTACGTTTGATAATTTTAATGACAATTAGATTACCTACGTCAATTCTGTATAAATAATAGACATCAAATTTAATAGAACATGAGGTCTTATCTCAGTAGTCGGTTCACAAAACAGGTTTTACTTGTAATTAACTTTGTTAAAAAAATTAAATAATATTGTTGTAATATGTGTTTAAATTTTTATATTGACGTAATAAATTATAAATTTCTAATCTTCTCTCTAAAAATGTCCCTATTTATCCTGCGATAACTTATTTCTACTCTACAAACTAACATTCACTTATTACCTATACATACATATTGTCTTTTCTTTCTTTTAATGTCCACGATTTCTTAAGTAGTAATTTTCTTTCTGCTATTTCTCTCCTGTCTTCTTCCTTCTTTTCGTCCACTCACTCTATCCTTTTTGTCAATTTGTTCATTTCTCGGTCTCTTGTATCGCTCTGCTGGCTGCAATTTCCTGACTCGCTTTAATAGCTCCTACTCCTTATCTCCTTTATTCCTAGCTTATACGACAATTCAAATAATTTTACTAATATGACTATTTGATTATTACTCTTTAGTTATTTATCAAACTTCGTGTACACCCTTATTCTTTCTTCAAACACAATTTTTCTCTAATTTGAATTTTCTCTGTTGTTATCTTCTTTCCTTTATAGTTTCCTGCACGATAAACAACAATTTTGTATTCTCTTTACTCCTTAAGAAAATTTTCTTTCTTTTTCTCAGCAACTGATTTTCACTATCAGCTTCGTGTTCTTTTCCTTTTGTCTTCTTTAATTTATTTAACTTTTTCTTATACAATCTTCTTTTTCTGTTTTGACAATTTATCTCCTCTCTCCTGTCTTATTTATTTGTTTTTTTTTCTGTCTCCTTGATTACCACTGCACTGCACTCTTATTTTTAAATACAATTTTTTCTTAACTTATCCTTTTTAATTTAACCAATCAGATTTTTTTTAATTTTACATTTCCAATTTAACCTTTACAATACTACTTAATCCTTATTTTGCTATATACCTTTATTTATGACCACTTTTATTAATTTAGATTGATATTACATCAAAATTTATATTTTACTTTAAATTGTCATTTTGCATCTAATTGTCATCTTAATTTCAAATCTATTACTTAACCCTTACATTGTCATTCTTTGACATTAATCTATTTTCATCCTAATACTGAAACTTAAACTTTTGATTCATTTTAATATACAGGATGTTTCTGAAATTCCTTGAAAAGGGTATAGAAAACATCATAAACATTCAAATCTGTTTGGAAATTATTCCTAAAAAAAATCGAAAAAATAAAAAACTTTAACACCTTGTGTATAGAAAACTAAGCATTTATGGACCCAAGTTTATAGGAAAACAATTCTTATTTTGACCTCAAAAGTACGCCCCTAAATTATTTGTACTGGATTTTGGATCAGTCTGTATATATTTTCGAGAAGATGGTGCTCCTGCGCAAAATGCTCGGTAAACTAGGGCATATATTGATGAAGTGTTTCTGGAAAAATGGATTGGTGAGTTTTATTTTTCATTGTTTGTCTTAAAAATACTTAGCTGGCCCGCTCGAGCTTACAATATTACACCACCTGATTTTGAAAAATTGAAGAACAGAACAAGAGACGCATTTCAAACAATAACATCTTTAATGATTACAAATGTTACTGCTAAAGTAGAGAGTCAGAAGAAGCCACACAATTTGAACATCTAATACTGTTACGCCTACAGCCCACTTGGTCGTAGACGCACGCTAGGGGGTAGTAGATGGTAGTTAAATGACGAGTTTATAATAAAACATTTATTACTAAATTTTGAAATTGGTTTGCCAAACAATTGCAACTACACTACCTACAATAAACTAGAACTACTACTTACATTATTAGCCCAACCCTTTGCATTTCGGGGGAGAGATGTCTTCTACTTCACTTCCAAAAATCGACTGTCCAAGACAGTTCAACGAGCGCGCCACCGCTTTTTTCAAAACCGCCGCGTTTGCAGGATTACCATAGGTACCGCCGTGGCTGACCCAATTTAAGTTTACCGCCCGGTCGGTGGTCCGGTGATTTCGCAATCGCCTAGTCGTCGAACTGTCTTTTTTGTTTAGTCATAAATTTTTAATATAAAATAATGCCAACGAATTAATTGTATAAATGCGCGAATGAAATAATTGAAATTTACTGTTAAAATAATTATTAATTTTCTTTGAATTTGACATATCTCCCCCGCCTAGTGAAAGCTGGCCCCCAGCTTTACATCATTAATATTAAATTACACACAAAAGAAAATACTTAAATACAATTGAGGTATCCATAAAATTGTATTGATATTTCTATTTCTAACCGTACTGTCCCTAACTTATTCCTAAGCATACACCAGAAAAAAAAATTAAAACATCGTCCGTAACAATCTACTGAGCACACACGAAATTTAGTCTAAGTCCGGCACTGACACAATAGTCTGTTCTGGGCAAGGTCGGTCCTGTACCCTCGCGGGCTACTCGATTGGAGCATGGGGACTACAATAAAAGTGTTGATTATGCCTACTCTTCCGTGGAAGTAGTTTGCTCTGCAGTAGTCTTAAATACAACATACCTAACCAGTAAATAATGTGCTGATTACTGCAGTTATTATAAAGTTGGAGATTGAGAACTTTATTATCGCTTAATGCTTGCTAAGCGGATTTATAAGATAGTGTTACTGTGTGAACCAGTGGCCGTATTATACATACGAATTGAACTGAAGATAATCTGACTAAGGTAAGGTTTAAAGTCTATATAACCTTTAAACAGTTTGCAGTGTGGAGTGTTTGTGTAATAATCTTCATTTACAGCGATGGTATGGTGACACAACATGTGGATATCACTGTTTATATATACCCAAGAGATGGGGATATGATGTTAGCTTGGTTTGCCTCTGCTTGGTGAAGGTTTCCTGTGTAACACCTGCTAGTGCTGTGAAGTTCTCAATCCATCCTTTTGATAGTCGTGCTGCCCTTTTAAACACTTTAGGCATGTATGTTTGATTACTGGCTATGAATTTGAAGTACAGCTGTTGTTGATAGTAGGTGGGGAACCGACCCTTTATGCCATTGAGGAACCATTTTAGTGCCATTCGCCCTCTCCTTCGTGTGCTCAGCCACATGAAAATAAAAAAAATGACCCAGTAAGTTCTTAAAATAATAAA
>NW_019417131.1:74489-96476 GCF_000390285.2 Anoplophora glabripennis
ACGACTGTGTTTTCTTTCTGGGTGTTGTTGGAAAGTTATAATTGCGTTCGATATTTTAAGGTCACATTTTTGTTTTGTATTTGTTGTCTTTAGGTAGTCGGAACATACATAGATACTTGCAAACATACTTTTATTTCATTGAGTTTTAATAATTTGTTTGTTTTTTTCTTATTGTGAATCATTTAAAACTTCATAGTCGCATTTTTGTTTCGTGTTTGTTTTCTTTAGGTAGTTAGATAACTAACTACTTATTAATTAAAATTGATAGTCCTGAACATAGGTACTTTAATTTAATTCGTTTTGTTTTCACATTGTTGTTAGTTACCTATATTGTTTTAAATTTAAAGGTTTTGCATTTTTAGTTTTGAGTTCGTTTGTTGTCTTTAGGTATATAGATATATCGTGAATTATTTTAAAATTAATATTAGGGTCGCATTAGATGAAAGATGATCGATTTTTTGTTTGTTAGTTTCCCAGTTCCCCGTAACTGCATCTTCTAATAAAAAATTTAAAGTGTCAAGATCTTAACTATAATTCTACTTTGAATTCATTCAGCGACGTTTTGCAAATACTGTAATTTTCCTTATGTAAACGCAATTAAGTTAAAAATCTCATTTTATAATTGTATAGTCCGGATTTGAGTACGGATTCGAAATTAGCGACTCAAAAAACCTTTCAGTGCAAATCGGAGCATTTTCAGCATTTTTGTCCGCCATATTGGATCCGTCATTTTGAATTTATAAATTTTGAGTACAGATTCGAAATCAGCGACCCGAAAACCTTGATGTATCCATATTTCATAGCAATTTTAGTATTTTGGCCCATAGTACGCAGCAGACGACACCTCCAGAAGCCGATGCTACCAGCTGAGACGCCGAAGACGATGCGCTGCAGAATTATCAGAATTCACCTTAGTTCCCAAAGTTTCCGGAAACCGCTCCAAGCAACCCCAAATTAGCCCAGCCGCAGCAGACACCACCAGGGGTGTTGGTATAGTAGTCATCAAGGGTGCGATCTAAAAGACCAGCAGCCGCTCCACGTTCGTAATTCGGGGATCAAAAGTTTTCCGAATTCAGCCAGGAAGGAAGCAAAGCTACCAGACTAAAAATTGGGGCGAAATCTAGAAACGCGAATGGTGCCGCACAAAGGCGGACTTCTCAAGATCATATGCGGACCTTCCATGCCATGTGTACGAACATCAACCTGACCAGCCTGAGGTTCAATAACCCACGTTCAGAACCTGGCCAGAGTTGGTACTTGATCCAAATTACATGCATATTGTATACGCCTATGTATATGCTTTCATATTTATTGATTAACTATTATATAAAATAATCAATAAATCCAATATTTATAAAATATTGCTCGAGTTATATTTCTATGCAAAGAATACCAAACCGAGCACAAAGCTTCCGTAGCTCTTCAAACCATCCGCCTAGGATTAAGACACTCAAAGGGTACCAAGCCCTTAATGCCGCCATATACCCAGCTTTAAAACTACCATATCACGCCCTCCAAGAAGGCGCTGTGCAAAAGCTTCTCAAGCTTCTAGATGATCTACTGAGGTCTCGCAGGTATACTAATGTTTACCAATTAATAAATTAGAATTCTGAGCTTTCCTTCATTCATTTTTCTTATTATATCTACTTTTTCGTATATAAGTATAAAAATTAATCTAAAAATATTAATATTTGTATATCCTCATAATATAATTTCGCTAATGTTTTCTATAAACATATATCAAACTGCGTTCATATTTCATTTTCCGTTTAAATTTATTGGTACTGGTGAAAACTGAAAACACGCCGATGCAATCTATATAATGAATCATTGAAAAATGGCACGGTGCAATTTCACTACCTCTGGGAACAGATATTTAATTAATGCTGCTGGGTGACAAAAACATTTTGTTGTAATACGAAGCAAATTCTTTGATGGTACACGGCATATATGAGTCAGCATCATCGTCATAATATATTGTGTTGCAAAAATTGTAATGCCATGCACTTGTAAACTAACAGCCACGCTTGCAGTTTTATGCACAAATATTAATTACATTTTGTAAAGTTTGACTAGCTTCTCACTCAAATTATAAATACTCCGCAATAATTTTTATCTCCCCATCTCCAGGTCGTAACTTTTCATCTCAAATCATAGGCTTTCTTATCCCCTATCCAAACAGTGGTCGAGAGCACGACTTTGTACAAACTCTAAAGGACCCTACAGACGCTTAGTTACGCTGTTGGGACTCAAGTGTACAGATATAAGCTGTAAGAAGAGATGCGTCCTTACGCATCTCCGCTAAGTTGCAAACAAAATAAAGTAACGGTCAACAAGTTTATCGAAAGATTTCTGAAAAAAATAAGGAACCCGAGACGAAAGCTCAAATAATTTGATGAAAGCCTCTTACCGAAGGAGAAAGTCTTGATAATTTCGGCTCATGAAACTGAAATAACTGCTGCTTCTATTGTGTGTAACATCCAAGATAAAAAGCGATGCTATCACGATTGTTTTTGTCATTTTGGTAATTAAAGAATTCAATCTACAAACATTTATATCACAGTAATTAGAGATTGATCTGAGAAGGTAACAGTGGACAATCTATGGTATTATCTACAGTGGCTCAATACAAGATAGATTCAGATAAACTATAATATATACGATATACGATATTTCAATGACTCCATATTTGCTAGAACCAATCAAAATTCTTAGCTAATTTCTCTTTCTGGATATATTTCATACATATTTAAATTTTAAAAATCTTCTCTGAACTGATTCCAGATACTTGGAATGTGCTTGATAAAATGGAAAAAATACTAGTGAACAATATTCTAATCTTGATCTAACTAAAGAAAAATATAATGTCTTTAACACGTTAAAATTAGAACACTTTAATAGTTCTGCTCACCAACTCACATACATGCTGATTAAAAGACAACTTTGTGTCAAATGTAATACCTAAATCTTTAACTGTTTCGTATCTTGTTAATTGAACTTCATTCAATGTATTGAGATGCTTCAATTAAGATAATTAGTTTTTAATGTTTGTGTAGTTCTATGTAATATGTAATGTTGAGCGTCAGTGGAAATATTATAAATTTTGAATACCTATTATTTTTAGAAAATATATTTTTATTACTTACCAGGCTAGCTTTTTATTTGTTATCACTCAATTTGATTTTGAAATATAAATTGTAAATTAAAAAATTATTATTTTTTTTATAAAGTATTCTGGATTTAAAATGGGATTCTATTTTACGTTTGATAAATTTAATGACAATTAGATTACCTATGTCAATTTTGTATAAATAATAGACATCAAATTTAATAGATCATGAGGTCTTATCTCGGTAGTCGGTTCACAAAATAGGTTTTACTTGTAATTAACTTTGTTAACAAAAATTAAATAATATTGTTGTAATCTGTGTTTAAATTTTTATATTGACGTAATAAATTATAAACTTCTAATCTTTTTTAAAGAAATGTCCCTATTTATCCTGCGATAACTTATTTCTTCTCTACAAACTAACGTTCACTTATTACCTATACATACATATCTACTATTGTCTTTTCTTTCTTTTAATGCCCACGATTTCTTAAGTAGTAATTTTCTTTCTGCTATTTCTCTCCTGTCCTCTTCCTTCTTTTCGTCCATTTACTCTATCCTTTTTGTTAACTTGTTCCTTTCTCGATCTCTTGTATCGCTCTGCTGGCTGCAATTTCCCGACTCGCCTTAATAGCTCCTACTCCTTATCTTCTTTATTACTAACTACGACAATTCAAATAATTTTACTAATATGACTATTTGATAATTACTCTTTAGTTATCTGTCAAACTTCGTGTACACCCTTATTCTTTCTTCAAACACAATTTTTCTCTAATTTTAATTTTCTTTATAGTTTCCTGCACGATAAACAACAATTTTATATTCTCCTTACTCCTTAAAAAAATTTTCTTTCTTTTCTCAGCAACTGATTTTCACTATCAGCTTCGTGTTCCTTTCCTTTCGTCTTCTTTAATTTATTTAACTTTTTCTTATACAATCTTCTTTTTCTGCTTTGACAATTATATCTCTTCTCTCGTGTCTTATTTATTTGTTTTTTTTTTCTGTCTCCTTGATTACCACTGCACTGCACTCTTATTTTTACAATTTTTTCTTAACTTATCCTTTTTAATTTAACCAATCAGATTACTTTTTAATTTTACATTTCCAATTTTACCTTTGCAATACTACTTAATCCTTATTTTGCTATATACCCTCATTTTATGACCACTTTTATTAATTTAGATTGATATTTCATCAAAATTTATATTTTACCTTAAATTGTCATTTTGCATCTAATTGTCATCTTAATTTCAAATCTATTACTTAACTCTTACATTGTCATTCTTTGACATAATCTATTTTCATCCTAATACTGAAGAAACTTAAACTTTTGATTCATCTCAATACAGGATGTTTCTGAAATTCCTTGAAAAGGGTATAGAAAACATCATAAACATTCAAATCTGTTTGGAATTATTCCTAAAAAAATCGAAAAAATAAAAAACTTTAACACCCTGTGTATAGAAAAGTAAGCATTAATGGACCCACGTTTATAGGAAAAAAGGTCTTATTTTGACCTCAAAAGTACACCCCTACATTTTTTGTACTGGATTTTGGATCAGTCTGTATATATTTTCGACAAGATATGGTGCTCCTGCGCAAAATGCTCGGTAAACTAGGGCATATATTGATGAAGTGTTTCTGGAAAAATGGATTGGTGAGTTTTATTTTTCATTGTTTATCTTATAAATACTTAGCTGACCCGCTGAGCTTGCAATATTACACCACCTGATTTTGAAAAATTGATGAACAGAACAAGAGACGCATTTCAAACAGTAACATCTTTAATGATTACAAATGCTACTGCTAGAGTAGAGAGTCAGAAGGAGCCACACAATTTGAACATCTAATACTGCCGATTTTCAAATATTAGACTCAAAAAAAAATTATTTTTTCAAAATCTTTTGGACCATATTTTATATAACACCACTATTTTACTCTTTTTGTCTAGTTGATATAATTGGAATTTTGTCTTACATGCTATAGAGCATAATTTTATCCCGATTAGCCTTGCTGTAAATTTTGTTCACTGGTTTAGTGTAACATCCATGAGTATTCAAGTTAATTTAAATTTTTAAGAAGTTCTCTAGCTTGGTCGTGACTTCTGTGGATACGTTGAAATGGAACCACATTAAGTGACATGTATTTTCATTTCTTAGATTAAAACATTTTATTAAATTGTATTTGTCTTCATTTGTCATATTCTTTAAATAGTGTTTTCCACAAAGACAAATAATTTCAAACATTTAAAACAAATAAACAGGTGCAAAAAACGATCAAACCTCAAGATTTTAGGTAGGGGAAAGTGGTGTAATACGGCGCACCTAAGCGGAATCATTTATCAAATCTACATTTTTTATTGTAAAATGCTCTAAACTTGGGAAATGTTAATACAATAAGTTTACTTTATGATAGCATATGGGTTATTTTTAAAAAAATCGAATACACGAAAAAAAAAAAAAATTACGCAAGAGCTGCACTTCGCGATATTGCCCCACATGTCGGGTAATATCGCGCACCATGTGGGGTAATATTGCGCAGTTTAATAAAGAAAATATGGAAAGAAATTTTAAAATAAACGCAAAAAATTGGAAAAATAAGTCTTGTTACCAAAGTTATACATCGGATATTCTGTTATCTAAACTCTAAACTAAAATAAACGACGTTTTGATTCTTCTTTTTGTTTTTGATCGGCGCCTAGGCTAAGCCGACAATCATCGCATGTGTACCCTGCAGCTGATTCCCAACCAGAACATTCTGAATGAACCCATATTGCACATCTTATGCAACGAAACCAAAGCTCCCTATCCTTTCCAAATTCACCACATATCACACATATTTCGTTGACTACAGGAGGCTCTTGGTGAAGTGCAAATTCATTGTAGTCCGAATTATTGTCATCAGAGCAATCTACTGTGAAGGATGAATCAGAATTATCATCCGACGTGTCTTCTTTAATGTATTTTATTTTCTTTTTGCTTCTTCTCTGTACCTTTATGAGGTTTTTGTTTTGTTTTCCATTTTTCTGGTTTCGCTTAGCTTCTTTTTCCAGGAGAGTAGCCTTCATTGGTGTGGAAGTCCAAATTTCAGATTGTTGCTTCGTTGATGTTTTTCTTTTGGTCGCTGCCTTAACTACTTTCTTGGGAATCGGTGCAATATCCGATATTTTGACACCTGAACATGATGGTAAATTTGCTTTGGATGTCGATGGTGTAGGTTCTTGAATAGTTAAAGACGTTGATGGAGCCGATTCCGGAGCAACTGCAGAAGTTGAAGGTTTTACTTTCAAAGCATCTATAGCTGTTGATGCTATCTGTGGAGAAACTGGATTAAAGCTTCTCTCCCGTTCTTCTGGGTCCAAGACAAGTTCTCGAAATTCTTCAGCTGCTGCGAAATCCTCTTCAGTAAACTTTTCTGGGTTGAAAGGGAATATCCCTGCAGCTTTGAATCCTGAGACACCCTTTTCCATAGTTGCTACCTTCATGTATGCTTGATTGAATAAACGAGCCACGTCATATACAGTAATCCTTTCGTGTGCAGTCGAAATCATATGAGAGTCATACACAGCAAAGAGAGCTTTCTTCAGTGGCCCAAAAAACGTTAAGTCAAGGGGCTGAAGGTGGTTTGATGTATGAGGAGGAATTGTAAGGAGTACGATGTGGTTCCCTCTGCAGAAATTATAAATTGGCAACGAAATGTGACTTGCATGGTTGTCCAAGACAAGTAAAATTGGGTCAGCTTCCGTAGCTTTCACATAGTTTTGAAAATGTTTTATCCACTTTAGAAATAAATCATCATAGGACCACCCATTGTCAGAACAGGAATAAATGCAACCAATTGGGCCGTCTTTTTCTAATTGAGGAGACATCCGTTTTCTCGGATAAATTATCATTGGGGGAACGTATGTACCAGCTGCACTGACAGCGCATAAGATAGTAATCGTTTGACCTCGTTCGGCTGAAATAGCAACACCGACTTGTTTCTGTCCTTTCTTCGCATAAACTTTTCCAGATTTTTTTTGGACAGTGGTTACACCAGATTCGTCGACATTAAAGATTCGATTGCTCTGAAATTTAAACTTGGTCAAAACTTTTTCTAGGTTTTTGAAAAAAATTCCAACAGCTTCAGCATTAAATGAGGATATACGGTTCAGACTTGTACCTTCTGGTTGTCGAAGTCTCAGCTGGCGATTTCTCTTGATAAAACACGACAGCCAATCTTTGCCGGCTAGCTTAGATTCCTTGTTGAACTTATGAGGTAGATGATTAGCTTCTGCGAAGTCAAATGCTATTCTTCTCAACTCACGTGGAGTTACGCCATAAAACAAATTTGCCAACTTCATGACATGATTTGCTAACTCTTCTTCTTGTGATTTCGTAAAAAGAGGTTTCCTTCCCATGCGGTCAACGTCTGACCCAGGTTCTGCCAACTCTGTAGATTTTAGATGGTGGCGCAGTGTTGATTCGGGAATGCCGAAATTTCTTGCAGCCTCGCGTATTTTAACACCTGAACGTATAGCAGTCAAAGCATTATTACGCTGTTCAATGGTCCAGCTCTGTCGTTGGGTCTTTCTTTCATAGTTTCTGACCATCTGAAATAAAAAAATGTTTAAATCAATGTTGTGGGGCAATATCGCGCACTGCGCAATATTAACCCATGTCGACCTTGGTTTTGTTTTCTAACCACAATTCCGTAATTTACGTATGAAAATAAAAAGCAAACATAGGGATAGATCCCCGAAATATGCTAGAAAATATTTGTACATAGGAAAGTTCGATGGTTTTAAAATCTACACTTACCTCGCTTATTTTTTAAGCACTGAAAATTATAACCAAAACTCGTGTACGCACAATTCGATTTACTGTGGCCAACTAAATACTCTCAGCGAGCTGACACCTTTTGAACATAGTTGCTACCGATACAGAATAACGTACGAGTTGCCAGATTTCACTTCTCGCTCTTCGTTTCTTTTGTTTTGTGGTGCGCAATATTACCTCACTGCGCAATATTACCCCACTTTCCCCTATACAGTGTAGAGGTTATGTATGGAATAGCTTATCGGGTAAATGGCCCTCACAGCTTTTCTGGAACATACGCACTCTTTTGTCGAAAATTTTCATGACCGTTTTACATAAATGCCGCTGAATTTCGTTGATACAGCGCTCGTTTTCCTCCTTCAAGGCGTGGGTAGTCGTGGGCTTGTTGGCATAAACCTTAGACTTCAAGAAACTTGAAAGAAAAAAGTCCAACGGTGTTAAATCGCATGACCTGGACGGCCAGTTTTGATCACCAAATCGGGAAATTACACGACCAGGAAATGACTCATGCAGTATTTGAATTGTTTCTCGGGCTGTATGGCATGTGGCACCGTCTTGTTAAAACCACATGTCATCTACATCCATATCTTGCAATTTAGGCACAAAAAACTGGATTATCATGTCGCGATAGCGAGCACCACAACCGCATTTTCGAAGAAGAATGGTCCTATGCTATCTCCAGCCCAAAATTCGCACCAAACAGTGTGGATGCACTTGTCTCTCAACAATCACTCGTGGATTTTCTGAGCCCAAAATGCGATTTACGAAGCTATCAAGATGAAAATGAACCTCATCGCTGAAAATAATTTTGATCGAAAAAATCAGCATCCACTTATTCCATAATCCATTCAACCAAGTCTCTTTGCTTTGCGTGGTCAGCAGGCTTCAGTTTTTGAGTCAATAAAAACTTTGTAAGCATGAAGATGCAAATCTTTCGTGAGAATAGATTGTAGAGAGCTTCTCGAAACGTCTACTTAACCACTTGATGTTCCTATACTCTCAGCAACACTCTCACGAACTACTTCATGTTTCGTTATTGAGTGTTTAAGACCACTAATTGATCTAGTTTTCCAGAATTTTTCAATTGAAGCCTACTGACCACGCAAAGCGAAGAGGGTTCGTTGAATAAATTATGGAACAAGTGGATGCTGATTTTTTTCGTACAAAATCATCCTCAGCGATTCGAAGAAAACTTACGCAGAAACACGCCTTTGTATAGTCTTTCCGAAATCAATTGAACAAGTATAAACACGCCTAACAATAAAATTTAATGTTTCATAGGCGCCCCTAAAAAAGTTTTTTGCTAAAAGTAAAAAATNTTATTATTGTTGTCAACAACAGCCACTTTGTTTCCATAGTAACAGTGAAAATTTGATTAGGAAAGACATTTTAAGCCAGCGCAACACAATTTTCTATAATAAATTAGGCATTTTACATATTTATAATATTTTTAAGAGATAGATTTTGACGTTTGTAGAAAAAATATTGTTTGCATCTCGTGCGCCAACTACTTTGGTGGTCTCGAATAATTTTTTAACTCGGCTTCGCTTCGTTAAAAAATTCAATTCTTGATCACCAAAGTAGCATTTCGCGTACTAGATACAAAAATAACTATTTTTTCTCTTTTCTCTTATTGTTATATTTTAATATCTAATGGACATAACAAATCTTGTTATTGGTCATCGCCTGTTGGACGTGTACTTTTTGATTAAATTAATAATCTGTGCTACAAAATAATTTTAACAAACAATATAGAATGATTTTTCAGTCTGTTCTCTATTCCTAACAGTGTGCGAAATATGTACATGTTTCCCGGAACATAATTTAATTAAATGAATCATATAAGACGTAAATTGGTATTTTGTAATCATAATTATTTCAAAAGTTGTTTTCTAACTAGTTGGTAATTTAATTTATGATCTGCCACAGCAAAGTACCCATTATAAAGTAATTCTAATTCACCTTCTGGTGGAAAACATTTACTGTAACGATGGTGAACAATTTAAAATCAATATTTCCAGAAATTACTATATAGCCGTCTGTTTATAGCTTAGCATTAATAGATTTTTAAATCAGATCAAATTGATAAAATATGCTATGAAGAGCATTAATGAATAGGAGTAGATAAATCAAATCGAAAGGATATGGAAACAATATTTAACTAAATGCTCATATGTATCTACATTTGAAATACCCTCGTGTTGATATTGTAACACATTTTTTCATTAGAGCAACCTTATTCACAATACAATTGTACACACAATTGTATTGTACCGATATTTATCTATTCTTTGTACATCACTTGAAAAAGCAATCCTTTGGTTAGTTTTTGTCCAAAGCGATGTTATATGTAAGGGAGAGTAGAATATAATGTCCTAAATTTACAACATTTTCTAATCATTTCAATATGGAAGATATGTATTTTTTCATATGTTGTATTTAGATAGATTATACAATCATACACAAAAAAAGTCCAAACCTAAGCGACCCATATATCATTTCCAAAGGAATTCGATGCTCTAAACACAATCCTGTAGTCAAAGATCATAACTTCACGATAAATTTCAGAAAAAACTTTTTGAGTGAAAACTTGTCCAAAACTGATTTTTTCACTAATTTTGTCCAAAAATATCATTTTCGTAGTATTTTGAGGCGCTGAAAACGATGCCATTAGTAAAATTTGCCCACGAGTGCGATATTTCTTTAAAAATCCACTATTTGGGTGAAAAGTGGCCCAAATATGGGTCAAAACTGATTTTTTTACAAGTTTTGTCCAAATATATCATTTTTGGAATATTTTGAGGCGCTTTTCAAAAAGTGATGCAATATTTAAAGACTGCATCTTCGACGGACTTCTAATCCGAAAAATGTTTCACGATAGGACATTTCAAAACAACAATGACATTAAGAGAGTTTTTGCAACGTAACTCTATAGTTTTTTTTAGAGACTTTATTAAGGTAAGAAATAGTGCCCAGTTTCTTGATTTGTGCGCCTATTATTATTATACACTAGGCACAGAAAGTAAGAGATATTAAAAAATCCCAAAATTGTGGGTGATTTTCAAATAGCTGTAACTTGGAGGGACATGGTCGTAGAGAGAATAAAAAATAAAAGAAATTGAATCGTCAAGTGTCTAGTTTTCAGATTCGCAGTTTAAAATTTTTTAGTTTTTTTTAGTTTCAGAAGTTTTTGAGAAATCATAAGAAAATCAACGGAAAAAAAATATTGTAAATTTTTGCTTTTCTTAAAAAGGCCTATGGACTTCAAAATTTTTTTTTTTGGTAATTTCATCATAATGCTATTTNTAACTACAATAATGATTATTTTATTTATTATTATTAATAAATAAATAAACCTAAAGTAAATTATACGAAGTTTTAATACAAATTTATGAAAAAAATAAAAATGTGCGATCATTTAACATACTGCGTTATCTCTCCTCGATACCTAAGGTGAGATGACGCAGTCATAAGAAAAAAAAATTTTAGTTTTTACCAAAATCTCCGACATTTCGTCATATTTCAAGTCATATATTATAACTTAGTAAGCTCTTTTGACGCAATCTGTAGTTTTGCTTTTTATTTTCAATTACACATATGTTTTATAATTATTTTAAAAAATGTGCGTCATCTCTCCTAGATTTACCCTATTAACATTGTTTCTTACCCTTCGGTCAATTATTTCATTTTTTGGAACAGAACTGTTACTTTTGGCAAGATCTTAGATAAAATATGAAACCAATTTAAATTTTACGTACTGTTTTCAGTTCTACCCCATCCACTTAAGAAATAACTAACAGTAGTTTCATTGTCGTCATCTACCAGACAAATGGGTTGGACATAGTCTGAAAAAAATATTTCAGCGACATATAATCAGAATCAAATACGGCATATTATTACCATAACTGTGAAAAACTATAGAGAAAATAATATTTTTATAACTTTTAAGTATTTTTTTTTCAAAAGCATTAATTATTATTTACGACTAATCTGATGTCCCAGACTGAAAAATTTAAATATGCCGTTGTCCTGTGATTCTTGTGAACACTTACACCAAACCTACCTGTCAAAAGGGCGTTTTCCTTTAATTGTATAATGGCTATATCATTATAATGCGATATATCAGTTGGATTATATTCAGGATGTGTGCTCATTNGAACTACATAATCCACTACAAGACTGTACTACTAACAAGATAGAAAGCAAAAACTAACTATATTGTTCTTAACAGTACAAAGTAATTTGTTGGGTACAGATCATAGACCTTATAAACTACTGGACTCGCCCAACTGTCATTTCGCCTATATAAACGGCAATCGCTCAGACGTGTGCGAGAGAGATGGAGCTAGTAAGGACTTAAGCTTCGTTCACAGAATTTCTACTGCAACGCGCTACATTTAATTCAACCAATCAGCTAGCTATACTTGATTCCTTACCCTTTTTTTCTGTTGGGCCGTATTCAAAGACTTTATAAAAATAATATAGAAACTAAAAGACAAAAAAATTTCATTTTTTCCTGTAGTGTAGGTATGTAAAAGAGTTTATTATATTACTGTCCTAATTACTAGAGACCGCACTACGTTCGCACATCTCAGGTCCATACTTCAGCCGACGATCTCAATATTTAAATATTCATCCATTCTTCACAAAATAATAAAAGTGCCGGCTAATCGACAAAAGCACCATGTTTATTTACCCCTGCACGTGTCAAGGTCATGGTAGTCGGTCGACGGGCGGGGGGGACGGATTTCATTCCTAGAGGACGGGGCCGTTCAAGTCATGCATCAATCATCAACATCATATCAGTTGCTTGCTAATCATACGTAAGGAAACGTCGCGTCTTGTCCAGTAAATACGGTGTATATGCATATTTTTAATTTATAAGTGTTAATTTTTATTGTCTTTGTAAAAATGTCGCGTCGGCTTCCCGCTCGCTCTACGGTCGAAAACTGGATAAAAGATTACCCCGATTTAGAATTCGACGGAGCAGAACTTAGGTGCCAAATTTGTGAATGCGTTATATCGTGGAATTATAAAACACGAATTGCGGAACACATAAACTCAGGAAAACACAAAGCTCGCAAAAGTAACAGTATGACCACCAGTGAACGTCAAAAACAATTTTACGACGATTTGATAAAAGTCATGGTTGGGTGTAATATTCCAATGAACAAATTAAATAACACGAATTTTAGACAATTTTTGCAAAACTGCGTTAATGGAAAGTATAACAATGTCACCGTGCCCGCAGAATCCACGCTGAATATGGATTACATAGAGTCGCCGAGACGATTAGAGAGTGCTATCCCAATGTCGACAAATTGATAACTAATGTTAAGAAAATATTTTTGAAAGCACCAGCCCGGATAAATTTGTTCAGAGAAACTCTTCCAGGCGTACCACTACCTCCAGAACCTGTTTTGACACGTTGGGGTACGTGGTTAGANAAAAATTATATTATTAATAATAATATCAGAACTTTAAAAATTGCATTTACAATAAAATTAAGTAACAGAAAAAAAACTATGTAGGATATATTTACCTAATAATTAACAAAACTTTAGGAACTTGGTTTATGAATATTAAAATATATGAAAAAATATAAAAACAAATTTTCATATGATAGCCAACCAACTTATCTATTTACATATAAAACAATGCCGCCGGCTTTTCATTTGCCTCCACTTTTAAAAACATAGTGAATATGTTTATAAAACAGGTTTATTTGTCCGTCATTTAAATTCGCAAAAAACAATTTGTATGTTTCCAAAAATAACATTTTAAATTCCTTGTATAATATTTCTATCGTTTCTTCTAAATTACGAAATTGTTCATCTCTGTATAAAATATTAAGTTCGATTTTCAATCTATCTATTTCAAAAACATTTGGATATATTTGTAACANCAGTAATATCTGTGGACGTTGAACGTACGGTTCCGTAACTTAAATGGATTTTTAGCGATAAACGCCACAACCTAACGCCTGAACATTTACAGCAGTTGTTGGTTATTCAGTATTCAGCACTGCAAGTGAATAGGTGTAGAGTGTTTTGTAAACTAATAAACTTAATATGAATCATAGTGGATATTATAAATCGTTAGTACAAGACTTTGATTTTTACTTTTAATATGGTGTTTGCACCTCAGTTTCTACAGAGTTTAACTTAGCGTCCTGAGTCCGCCCCTGATAATGACGTCATGTGCGAATGAAGTGCGGTCTCTACTAATTACAATACAATATTTGAATTGTTTTAACTATAATATTCCAAATAGTTTTTATAATGTCTTCTTTATGTATTTCACCATTTATTTTCCTCATATCGTAAACTCGATTGGTTAACATTACTGCAAGCTCTTCTGACGTAATTGTTTCAAATATTTCATATTTTCTTGCTTTGCAGAACTGCATAAATTGAAACTATGTCGATGCTTTCTTCGTTCAACATATTATTTGAAGAGAATTTTTGCTGCAGCACATTATAAGAACATTTCAGTTAAAACTTTTTCTTTATATTCGGTGTGATGTTAAAATGACATTTTATTTTGAGGATGGGGGAAATAATTTAATCTAATATGTTGTCATCAGAGACAACTCTACCTGGTTAGTCTTTTCAGAAAGTTACAAAAAGTATAAACATGTTGGTACCGTCATAACTTCTTTCCTACTTATGAAATTAAATTTTTTCTCCACTTAAACGTCTCTTTACGCAATTTATCTCGGAACACGATTGCACCTTATTTAGTTTTTACGAATCTTTCACATACACCATCTAAATCACACAAAAATTCAAGAAATCAATCAATAATGTCAATACATGACATTTACTTCAAAGTTTGTTTACAGGTATCCCCGTGTACCATAATTTATTTTACCGGTATTTGCCTCAACTAGCTTCATCTGCCTTGCACACATCAGCGCGATTGACCTCTCTTTCTAAGGCCAGTCCATAGTTTACTAAGTCTATGGTACAGATTTAGTAAGAAATTCATATATTTCTTAAAATTTGGACTAAGAAACAAATATATAGTAATAGTAGCAGTATACACCTGGTACATATCAATATGTTGTACAGTAACCCTGAAAGTGGTCTCTCCAGTGTAAAATTGATCGGGCAGACACTTACATTCCTGACAATTATCACGACACAGTAATAACCTATTAATTTGATGGATTAGTTCTCAATATAACAAAGCATGGCTTTAATAAATACTAGAAAAATCTTAGTTACATAAGAAGTATCAGCCATTTCATTTCAATTTTTTTTCCGCATAGAAGTACGAAGTCGACCAATTCCAAAGGAATTTGAGGCAGTCTTGAAAACTATAGTTAAAATAAGGCTTTCTCAGTTTCGTAGAAACTAATTTCGTAAATTATTGTCTATACTTATTTGTTTAATTATAACATTACTTAATATTATTATTTTGCCCACACTAAATATAAAATATTTTTTTTTTTAGTAAAACAATACCTAAGAAGGAACCTTTTCTCTTATGACTTGCTGAAACATTACTTAGCGATATTAAAACTGGAGTCAAAAGTTAGGACATATTCTTATATACGTGACTTTTATGTCACATATATTATAACAACGGATTGTGATGCTAGTGAACACTGAAAAAGATGAGGCAGATGGGCATAATCGAAAGAGTCGAAACAACCTTTTGTTCATAAAAACTAGGTCATTTGATTTAAATAAATGTTTACTTTTCATTAAAAAGCATTTTTTGATTAAAACCCAAACGGAAATGGCACAGCGACCACATAATTTTGAGAGAAAAAAGTGCTTGGCTGTACAAAATAAGTATTTTCATTCCAATTTCAGTTTAATAGAAAAATGGGATTTTATTAATATACAGGATGTCTTTAAAAGGTCTTTACAACGCTCCACCAGATAGAATTACTCTGAAGTCACAATTTTGAAATCGTTTTTTTTTTATAAATTTAAAACGCCTTAACGCTATGTTACTAAATTTTGGTAAGTTGACACCGCTCTATAGGACAATAAACTCCATATCAAAATTATGAGTAATATCAATCCATTGGCGTAGAACGTGGGTTTTTTAGTAATAATTCATAATTCTACGCCAATAGAAGAAAATAATTTTAAGTATAAAATTTAGATTAAGTAAATTATTTACTACAAAAAAGGTACCTACTCTTGACAAGACTCAATTACTCTCATGGTTTATTTAAAATTTGTAATTTTAATCATTGGCAGCAATTTTGACACAAAAATTAAATTAGGAAAAAATTATTTACAATTGCTCCTGATATTCTTTAAATAAAAATGAAACATTTTAACAAATACGCTTATTCGTTTCGGCGCACTCCATATTGCTTTTATTAGCTTTTTTCGGTATACGGTTTTTTCACAAGTCTCCAGGTACTTGCCTTTACACAAATAATTTTGATTGTTGGTCATAGTTTCTTGTAAATAAAACTTTAAGACACCTAAATTATACTAAGATTTAAAAGTTTCTCATTTACCAAGACACCTAACGTTTGCTGCTGCGGAGAGATGTCTTCGGCAAATCGGTCGCTTTGCTTCTGAAACCGCGGATTATGGAAGGGAGCATCATGTAAGGGTTCCTGAAGTTGAACAAGATATCTTACAACGTGTTGAAGAAGACCGGGAACTAAGCATGAGACGATGAAGTGGAGAAATAGGAGTATCTAAAAATATTGTTAATCTGGTACTTAGAGAACAGTTGCTACATCCATACCATAAGCAGCCAGTTCAAGACCTCTTGCCCCATGGTCCTGAAAGGCTCCTAGGTTTTTGTCGATTTGTTAATAGGCAAAGAGAAATGGATTTTCACTTAAATATTTTGTTTACCGATGAAGCGTGTTTCACAAGATACCACTTACTAAATATAAGAAGTCTTAAATATTCATCATTATTTATTTATTTATTTATTTATTTACTTATTTAAATTAATTCATCAAACGGGATGAGAACCCTTTTACACGATGAATAAAAACAGAAAATATGCAACATAAGAGTAACATAATTACAATAAACAGCAAAGTGGTATAAAGAAAGACAATAAAAACGGAATAGAACATCAAAAATAGTTAAAAAAAAACGGCAAAACAATATAAGATAACTAACAATGATATAACAATATTACAAAATAAAGACAAAAATAAAAATGAGTTATAAGAATAAAATACAGATCTTAAAATGTGTAAGCACGCTTTATATCCGCAAGCGTACA
Source organism: Anoplophora glabripennis (assembly GCF_000390285.2). Lineage (NCBI taxonomy): Eukaryota > Metazoa > Arthropoda > Insecta > Coleoptera > Cerambycidae > Anoplophora > Anoplophora glabripennis. Next base: position 91,635 of record NW_019417131.1, read on the forward strand.
GTTAAATATATCCAGCCGTTCTTCAATGTTACAGTAATTTCTTAGCATCATATACAAAGGAGACCACTGCAAAATATTAGTACGGGAGTAGGAAACAACAAATAAATTATTAGATCTAGCATTGGCTCTAGGAACTCTGTAGCTAACATCAGAGGTAAGCATAATGCAATCCATACCATTGTTAACAAGCTTGTATAGGAAAATTATAGAATTCATAATCCTCCTTCTAATTAGACTGCTCATCTCAAATCGTTTCAATAATAAGTCTTGTGAATACCCTCTGGTTGGATAAATCCCATCCAATATGAAACTTGCGGATTTAAAGAACCTTCGCTGTACTTTCTCTAACGCCGTTATATGACAATTATAACTTGGAGACCAAATTACAGAGCCGTACTCCAATTTAGGCCTAACAAAGCTATTAAATAATACTCGTAATGTAGATATGTTTTTAAAATCTCTACTGTTACGTAGTATGAACCCCAGATTCTTGTACGCTCCAGCTATGCATTCTTCCATATGTTTATTGAATGTTAATTTGCCGTCAAAAATGATGCCGAGATCTTTAACAAATTCAGGCCGATTAAGTATCTGATTATTTAAAGTATAATTAAAACAAATTTTACTATTTTTACGAACAAATGACATAACATTACATTTGGAAGCATTCAAGGGCAGTCGATTACAATTACACCATACATTAAGCAGATTCAAGTCATGCTGTAGTTGCAAACAATCGGATTCGGAGTTAATATCTACATAGAGCTTGAGGTCATCAGCGTACAACAAGAAGCGAACATTTAGATCTTGGGCGATATCGTTAATGTATAAAATAAAAAGCAAAGGTCCAAGTATGGAGCATTGCGGCACACCAGATGTTTGATTAAAAAACAGAACTGTGACCACGGTACTGTACAAACTGAACACGGTGGGAAATATATGATTTTAACAGCTGGAGAAAGGATCTACTGACACCGCAAGCTTCGAGCTTACACAACAGTTTACCGTGATCAAGCCTGTCGAATGCCTTAGAGAAGTCAGTATAGATGACGTCTACCTGACCCCTCCTATCCAGCGTTTCGGCAATAAATTGAGTGCTACGTACAAGGTTCGACACTGTGGATCTGCCCTTCATGAATCCATGCTGTTCGAGAATTATCAGGTTCTTTATGTAAAAGGAAAGATGTTAATGAATTAATATTTCAAATATTTTGGAGAAGTTGCATAAAATGGGGATTCATTCTTATTTCCTTTCTTAAAAACAGGACATACTCGGGATTGCTTCCATAAGTCAGAAAAGGTATTGTGCTTAAGAATAAGGTTGAATATTTTTAAAAGTGGTTGCAAAAGACGGTAGCACAGTCTCTTATAATAAACGCGGCCACATTTTCCGGTCCGGTTGTCATATTCGCTATAATCTTTAATATCGATTTTCTAATGCTGTCTTCAGTAAAAGATGTAATAGCAGGAATAGCGTTATTATTAATGTGATATATAACATCGGGTTCATAATTCGAAGATTATTAATAACTATGTTTCTCTTCCAATTAAGCCTTAAATGGCACAATACCAAGAGACATCACTGGAGAAATCAGTAGCAAGCGTATTCCTTCCTACTGACATGACAGTTCTATTTGGCTTCCATGACCTACATACAGGGTGTTAAAAAAAGAGTGTAAAATATTTAAGGATGTAATAGTATGAACCAAAATAAGCAGAAAAGTCTCAATAAACATGTATAACTCCTAGGTATAGGGAATATTTAATAAAGTGATCGTCAAATTTCACGTAGAATCCTCAAATGCAGTAATATATAGGGTGTCCCATGAGAGAGTTAATGTCGACTTCTCGTATAACCAGAAGTGCCATAAAGTTCTAAAGATTTTAGCTGTGTTGGTCCTACTGCCTTGCGTAGGTTGCCAAATTTTCAGATCTATCGGATCGGTATTTTCCATATAGATATCCACAGTGGCGATTCCTGATGGGACACCCTGTATAGAGTTCGTAAAAAACTTATATAAAGAAAACAAATAAATAATTAATAATTTGGAGCTGGTACCCACAAAACACCAAAAGATGGGAGCACAATATCTGCACTATGACGAACGAAGTGCCATCACGATCATTGTTGTATACATCTAAACAGAAAAGCGTCAGATATTAGCTGGATGTGATTATAAGAACCCCACCGCTTAAAGCAGCCATTGTCTCAAGGCTCCTGCGGTCTTTATTTCGACCCAGGCATTTTCTTCCTTTTGTTCCCAAATTAAAGGACAATTTTGCACCAGCTTCTTGCCTAAGAATGACGTGGAGAACTAATTTTTGTTATTTTAATCGCCGCTTCATGCTTTTATTTAGGCTATAAATCACATAGGATGTTGGATTTGACACACTTTAGAAATTAAGATAGTAGCACCTATTATTTACTTAGGAAAAATTCATCCATGAATGCTTAAAAGCTCAAACAAACTTTGCTACTTTCGTCCATAATACTACCCTTCAGAGAATACTTTTAAGAATCCTCACTGAATGGCGCTAAACGTGCTAGTTGCAACGGTTTGACATTTGACATTATGGCAAAAGATCATCGAATTGGATTACAAATGTGTCAACCAGTGATAAACATATTAAAAGGGAGAAGGGGATATCAGGGGGATATTCTACAATTTCGATACTACAGAATATTTTAGAAATTGGATAGGTGTAAGACTCGTACAACAAACGAGATATATTCTTTTAAAAATAACTGCAAAATTATTCGTTTTACAAAAACAATTGGAAATTCAATTTTAAATATAGTCCGTGCGATATTTGTTGAGATAAAATTCCCTGCGTCACTTTCTTGGAATTAACCGCATTCGACATCCGAGGTAGGAAGACATTGGCGGAAAATTTCAAGGCACATGCGTAGGTACAGCTTGTTTTTTATGTTGTAAATGAAACTTTATTATGCCCAGAACGCCATGGACGGACTATGCTCAATAGTTGTACCCAGAATTTTTGCATAGATGACCATCGCAATCTGCCTGTATCAAAAATAAGTTCCATGATGAATTTGCCAACGATAATACCCTCTTGGTTCAACTCGGTAAAATTAACAGTTTAAGAAATATTTGTGATTTTATGTCACACTGAACTTTGACTGGCGCCTCCACCATTTCTGGTTTTTAATTTTTAATTGGATATAATTACTATGATAGAACCGTACATATATGTTTAAAATAAGAGCCCAGAAAATCTTACTGTCTGCTAATGTAATTTTCACTAACAAAATTTGACAAACGTACTTTACACAATACAAAATAGAAAAACAAAACAGGGATAAGTTAAGATAAGTTAAAAATATAATTTAAAAGAAAGAAGACTATCAAAATACATTTTCAATATGGGTACCTTCCACCTCCACACTTTTCCTAATTCTATGAATGTTATTTGTTTATATACGAGAAAGCATAGCATTTCTGGGATAATAATTTAATAGGTCCATACGTTTTTGAGGAACGTCTGGACATCGATATTTATAGTTTTTTGCAAAATAATTTGCAGCCACTATTAGACGATGTTCCATTAGACGCCCGAAGAAACGTTTGGTTCATGCACGATGTGACTCCTCTCCATTTCAATATTGATGTACGAAATTATTTATCCATTGTATTTAATAATAAATGGATTGAGAGAGAAGGCTCAATTTCATGGCCACCACGTTCTCCAGACTTTAACCCGATGGACTTCTTCCTGTGGGGATAACTGAAAAGTTTAATGTATGCAACCCCTGTACAAACAAGGGATGAATTGCTATAAACAATTAATTTCCATTGTGATAATATTAGACATACCCCAGAAATGTTTTTTCGTTTAGAAACTAATAACATTCGTTGACTTAGGAAGTGTCTGGAGGAAAGTGCCCATATTGAAAATGTATTTTGATAGTCTTCTTCCTTTTAAATTATATTTTTAACTTATCTTAACTTATTCTTATTTTGTTTTTGTATTTTGTGTTATGCGTAAAGTGTGTTTGTCAAATTTTGTTAGTGAAAATTATATTAACAAACAGTAAGGTTTTCTGGGCTATTATTTTAAAAATATGTACGTTTCTAACATAGTAATTATGTCCAATTAAAAATTAAAAACAAGAAATGGTGGAGGCGGTGGAGAAATGGTGGAGATTTCCTGAACTGCGATCAATTGTTTGACGTCTAAGGGATCCTTACTAGATTTTCGCATGTTAAGAAACTGATAAACTTAGAAATTTCAACATGTGATATCTCAACGAAAAAAAAAAAGATATTTGAGCAAATTCAACGCCATTCGAAAGAGGGAACCTTGTACTTTTAAATTGTAGGTATTTTTTTTTAAATAGATGGCATTACTACTTAACCTCAAATATGACGAAAACCAGTGTTTTTTGCACTTTTAGGTTAGGATATCTCAAAAACCTGACGTGATAGAGCAATTCTGCGGCCAGATTCGGATTCAGCGCACCAAAATCCTTCGGGAATGCATGTTAGTGTGTCTGCTTCTTGACCCTTGTTGACCTGTGTAATTTAACAAACCTGATGTTACAACAAATTCAAAATTTTTTCCACCAACGTGTAAACACATTTGGGCTCGTCGTACCCAGTTTCGAACTAACTCAAATGTTGTCTTCACCATAACAGAAATACTTCATTATAACACAAACGTTCTCTTGCTTCACCATAAATTAAAACGATATCCATCAAATCCGACTTGCTATACACGTAAGCCATTTTTGACACTTGGAAAATAAATGTAATACCTACTAAAATCGGATTTCAGTATTCGGAATCGCCTGGGGCCACGTGGAGAGAGAGAGTGGGGGGG
>NW_019417131.1:98440-104531 GCF_000390285.2 Anoplophora glabripennis
TTATTTCTGCGCTGGTTCTCCTAGTTTTATTACAATTCAGGTATTCACACTTATTTCCTCCCTGCCTATATACACTAATGTTCAAGTCTTTATAAAATAATAATAAGAGAAATATTCCAAATAAATAACACACTACCACACTATTCACAAGAATATCTCACTCGCATAACATTTAGTAGATAGACTACTGATTATTGATTATTATTTTAGGATTAAGGGTTGTAAATTCCTTTCTTAAACTATAATTAATATATAATATACAAGAACCAATCATCTTTAATGGGTGGAGCTTAGATCCTATATCAAATTTGGCTATGCAAATTGAACACTATCGGCACTTAAAATTGCGCCATCTATTACCGAAAGGTAAAAGCGAACATCTCATTTTTGAGTTCGTTTCCCATCGGGCGAGAGTTGGTTTCCCAAACCGGGCAACAAGTTCTCCTATTAGCTTGATACGTCTGAGTGTATATAGTCAAGGGTGAAAGTTTATCATGCCCAGAACGCCAGGGACGGACTATACCCAATAGTTGTACCCAGAATTTTTGCATAGATGACGATCGCAATCTACCTGTATCAAAAATAATTTCCATGATGAATTTGCCAACGATAATACCCTCTTGGTTCAACACGGTAAAATTAACAGTTTAGAAAATATTTGTGATTTTATGTCACACTGCACATTGACTGGCGCCTCCACCATTTCTGGTTTTTAATTTTTAATTGGATATAATTGCTATGTTAGAACCGTACATATGTTTAAAATAAAAGCCCAGAAAATATTACTGTCTGTTAATGTAATTTTCACTAACAAAATTTTACAAACATACTTTACACAATACAAAATAAAAAAACGAAACAGGAATAAGTTAAGATAAGTTAAAAATATAATTTAAAAGAAAGAAGACTATCAAAATACATTTTCAATATGGGTACCTTCCACATCCACACTTTTCCTAATTCTATCATTGTTATTTGTTTATACATGAGAAAGCATTTCTGGGGTAATAATTTAATAGGTCAATACGTTTTTGATGAACGTCTGGACATCGATATTTATAGTTTTTTTGCAAAATAATTTGCAGCCACTTATTAGATGATGTTCCATTAGACACCCGAAGAAGCGTTTGGTTCATGCACGATGGGGCTCCTCTCCATTTCAATATTGATGTATGAAATTATTTATCCATTGTATTTAATAATAAATGGATTGAGAGAGGAGGCCCAATTTCATGGCCACCACGTTCTCCAGACTTTAACCCGATGGACTTCTTCCTTTGGGGATAACTGAAAAGTTTAATGTATGCAAACCCTGTACAAACAAGGGATGAATTGCTATAAAGAATTAATTTCCATTGTAATAATATTAGACATACCCCAGAAATGCTTTTTCGTTTACAAACAAATAACATTCGTAGACTTAGGAAGTGTGTGGAGGTGGAAAGTGCCCATATTGAAAATGTATTTTGATAGTCTTCTTCCTTTTAAATTATATTTTTAACTTATCTTAACTTATTCTTGTTTTGTTTTTGTATTTTGTGTTATGCGTAAAGTGTGTTTGTAAAATTTTGTTAGTGAAAATTATATTAACAAACAGTAAGATTTTCTGGGCTATTATTTTAAAAATATGTACGTTTCTAACATAGTAATTATGTCCAATTAAAAATTAAAAACAAGAAATGGTGGAGGCGGTGGAGAAATGGTGGAGATTTCCTGAACTGCGATCAACTGTTTGACGTCTANTTTAGATGATCTGAATCTGCACTTGGAAGAAACAAAAAATTTAAACGTTTTTTCTCATATCTTAGTAGGAGACATAAATATAAAAATTAATATAGAAAATGACATTGTGCATAAGTATCTCGACACATTAAGCGAATATAATTTTACATCAATCATAAATAAAAAGACGAGGGTACATGATGGAACAGGTAACTGTTTAGATCACATTTTTGTGAATTGTAAAAATTCTAATTTTGAGCAAGACGGTGTTTCTATGGTATTTGAAAATTATATCACTGACCATAGAGCAACAATATTAGGTTTACCTATAAAAGAAATAAATAATCAGTCCAATAATAATTCAGTCAGAGATATTTGTTATATAAATTATAAAAAGTTAAAAATGCATTTGAACAGTTACAACTGGACTAGTTTTTATAATGAAACAGATGCTAACACCTTGACAGAGGAATTTATTCCTTTATTAAAATCTTTAATTGAAAAACATACAAGCACAAAACATTTAAAAAAAATTAACATAAAACGTAAACAACACAAGGAATAGTAAACTCAATTAATGAAAAAAATAGATTATATCAAGAATTTAAAAGAGAACTGGCAAATGAGCAAAAAAAGATAGATATATTGAGTACAGAAAACTTTTAAATACACTGATTAAGAATGCAAAACGCGATTATTATAATAAACTTATAAATATCAACAGAAATATGCCTAAAAACTTATGGAAAATAGTAAAAAACATTTCCAGTCTTGAAAATCGTAAAGAACCCAAAGTGTTATTAACTAATAATAGTGTCATCTGTGATACTCCTGATAGTATTACAGAATAATTTAATAATTTTTTTACTAGTGTTGGAGAGTCTTTTGCCAACAACATTAAAAAAACCTCATACACCCCCACCGCGCATTGAAATAAATCAGAATTCTTTTTTTCTGCCTCCTGTACATCAAAAGGAAATAATAACAATTATCGATTCATTAAAAAATAAAACATCACCAGGTATTGATAATATAAAGACAGAAGTTTACAAGGAAACATCTGAAATTTTATCGAAGCCAATATGTCATATTATAAATAAAATCTTTACAACCAGTAAAGTTCCACAACAATTTAAAATAGCAGTTCTTACTCCTATATATAAAAAGGGTAATGTAAAGTGTGTAAATAATTATAGGCCAATCTCAGTTATATCAACATTAGCGAAAATATTCGAAAAAGCTTTAAAAATGCGAATTGTAAAATTTTTTGATGAAAACAACATTATCTCGGAGAAACAGTTTGGATTTAGAGAGGGTGTATCAACTAATGATGCTATTACAAAATTAGTAGAAGAAATTGCAAAGTGTTTAGAAAATAGTAAGCCAACATTATGCGTATTCTTAGATCTTGCTAAAGCTTTCGACACTGTTCGCAGGAATACGGGGTACGCCAAATGAACTATTTAGAGATTACTTGTCAAACAGACGGCAAGTTGTAAAAATTAATAATATGCATAGTATAGAAAAAAAAATGTTAATTACGGCCTACGCCAAGGGACTGTGCTGGGACCAATTTTGTTTACATTATATATTAACAATATCCTTACTTCTTTTACATCCGGCCAATTATTTAGTTATGCAGTCGTTCGACATTATATAAAATAACAGTGTCATACTGTTATTTTATATAATGATGAAACATGGGAAATTAAAAAAAAAATAAAATTGAAATAGACCTCTCAATGATTTTTAATTGGTTTAGCCACAAATTGCTAACAGTAAACTATGAAAAAACATTTTTTATGCCATTTTCCAACAACATAAAATGTCTACCTAAATATCACTCTTTGTTACTGAAAGAAAATATAATATTAAATTCTAAAAGTGATTTTAAATACTTGGGAGTCACTATTGATTCTCATTTACGATGGAATGTTCATGCAAGTAACATAACCAAAGTACTAAGGCAACTTTTGTATCGTTTTAAATACCTAAAAAATATTTTAGATCTATCACACTTAAAAATACTATATTATGCATTAGTCCAATCAAGACTACAATATGCAATACTGAGCTGGGGTAGTGCTGCATATTGTCACCTTAGTCAAGTTGATATACTACAAAAACGCATAATAAAGATAATTTATTGTAAAAAGCTAATTTACCCATCTGAGACACTATTCCTAGAAACTAGAATACTCGATATTAGACAATTGTAGATGCACCAGATTATTCTCTTTATCTACAAGAACAAAACGTTTGAAAAAGTCAGTCACTGTTATTGTACAAGATATAAAGAAAACAATAATGCAAAAATTGACCTTTCACAAAGAAATATTAGTCTACGCTGTCAGACTCACCTTTCACAAAAAATCTTTAATAGTTTGCCACAAATGTATAAAATTTATTTAGAAAAAATAAACTCATTAAACATGATAAAAAAGATTTTAAAAAAATATATAAATACATTAGGTAGAACAGAAACTAGAAATCTAATTGAAATTCTTAACTAAATAGCCTTCTTTCCTGACACTGTACACGTAGTCCATTCAATATATAATTTTTCTTTTTTAGGTTTAGTTACTGTTTTTCTTAGGTTGCATGTTCTTAGATATTAATTTGGTATTACTGTTATTTCACTTTATTTTTATAAATACGAGCGTCATCAATATGATTATAGCCATACTGTCCATGCACAACCATGTTTTTAATGGAAAATTGTAAACTTTCTCGTTTATTTAGATGCTCTACCTACAATGTATTGTAAATTGTAATTGTATTAGTACTTGTAGTCAAAATAAACTATTATTATTATTATTATTACAATTTTAAATACAGTCCGTGCGATATTTGTTGAGATAGAATTCCAAGAGGATCTCTACGCCACTTTCTTGACGGAAAATGTCAAGGCACATGCGTACAGCTTGTTTTTGATGTTGTAAGTGAAAGCTTTGACTATATACACTAAGACTATCAGTCCTTAATAAACATTGAAATAGTTGTCAAAACTTCTGTTAGATGTCGCACTATATGGCATTCTGCATTTATTCAAACGAAGGAAATAAAGCGCGACTACGTCAGTCTGCAAAAAACGGCGAAGGCGTTTCAAGGGCGTGACTTCTCGCATTTCGCATGCCCTACCAAGATTGGAGATATATTCTGTTTGTCGAAATTATAGTTCAAATTAAAATATAATCTACTAATATAATATTCTATCATGTGTAGTTACTTAATATAAATAAATAAATAAAATCATAAGACTATAGAATATTAAAATATAAATATAATGTTCAACAATATGCTAATATTTCCGGTTTCTATTTATGCTTATCTTTAAAGATGTTAAGGTCATTTAAATGAATTATATACAAGGTGTTTTGCAAGTACGTGTATATACTGTAAGGATTCTAAGGGGAGACAGAAAACGTCGAGGTGATTCCAAAACACCTCCATATGTAGGTACTCTTTGATGTAATTTGTTAGTGATATACAGGGCATTTTCTAATTTTTGCCAATTTTTTTTGTCGCCATATTTTTAACCGTTTCATAAACCGAGATAAGATTTTGTACACATATTGGTGGTAGTCAGGTGCACATGCCACGACATATATTTTCTTCAATAAATGGTCAAACTAAAAAAAATATGTATGCAGTTTTGTTCAGTTATTAAAATAAAATATATAAATAAATCTGAAAAATAAATAACGAATAGTTACATAGGTACATTACTAACAAAAAATAAGCAATAACTTCTTTGGGCACATTAATAGTATTAATTTAGGAATATATTATTTTTATACGACAACAAAATTCTTTACAAAGCCGGGAAAAAGTTCTCTTAATTTATTTTATTATACTTATAATTTATTTTTATTATAATTAACTTGTGTGCATAACCAAGTGGCTAAGCTACTTATTTTCATCGAATAAAAATTAATAAGAGGTTTTCCTAGATAATCTAAACGAGAAAATAAAACAACAAAAGAAAATAAATAAAACAAGATTAATAAAAAAATGTATATTTGTCTGTTAATAATACGTACTTCCATAATACACAGGGTGAGTCAACATTAGGTTAAAGTAGATCCGAAGTTTATCAAAAAAATATTTCTACAAAAGTATTGAGGATAAGACATGGTTAACAAAAGTTGTTAGTTTTGGAAAGATCTAAAGAAATATTGAAAAGTATACAGGATGTGCCAATTAATAGAAATATATTTTTTAATTTAAATTTCTTCAAATTTGTCACTATTTTACGAATGATTTTCGCAAGTGGTCTTTATAGTAATATATGCTACCAAACATATTCTTTTAATATTTAAAAATAACAAAGAAAAAATGACAACAATTAAATACAGGTACAAAAATG
>NW_019417131.1:107259-109453 GCF_000390285.2 Anoplophora glabripennis
TTTTTTTAAACTATCAAAACGGAAAATGTTCAAGCCAAAACGTTGGCATCAACAAAATTGGAAACATGGCTAGGGAAATCGCCAAGTTTTTGATGCTAGAGAATCCAGAAAGTTACACAGGACATTGTTTTCGGCGTTCATCGGCCACAATTTTAGTCAATTCTGGCTCAAATGTGCTTGCCCTTAAACGCCATGGAGGGTGGAAATCCAGTACAGTTGCCGAAGGCTACGTTGATGACTGTTTGAGAAATAAAATGGAAGTTTAGAAAAAGATAGTCTTCAGTGTCTTCTGCTGCCACAGAACCAGAACGATCGTCTACTGGAATACGACTAGAAAACAACGACCGCACGCTGGAAAACTGCACTAAAAACACGACACCAAAAATATTCTCTATTATCGAAAACAAGGTGCACAATAATATTGCTTTTCCCAGCGTAACCTTGAAGGAATGTTCAAATGTTGCCATAAATATTAAATATTAGTTTCTTTTGTTAATCCGTTAGCAATTTTCTTAATAAAAACGAGTTAAATTAAAAGTTGTATTTAATTTATTTTGTTAATGCGTTGGCAATTTTAGTAATAAAAACGATTTAAATTAAAATTTGATTTTTGTGGTCTCTGTTTGCAGTCGTATAAAAAGTATCGTAAAAAACTCTTTTGAAAACCTTTGCACACTCGCTCGATTTGTGGGCCTCGCCTTCGGCTCGGTCCACCAATATGTCTCGCTCGTGTGCAAATAGTCGTTTTCAAACCTTGTTGTTTATTATACTATTTTACGATATTGACTCCATTTTTCATAACGCATCTATTCTCAAATTTTTTCAGATATGTTGAGAATCACCCTGTATTTACTCCACCCATTCATATTAGTAATAAGTACATATTTACAGTTATGTGGCTGCATTCCTTCTCTAAATAGTGAAATCCATTGGTAGTTATACTACCTACTGGCTAATTGAAATTTGATATTGGGTCCTAAGGCTGTCAAAACACTATTACGCTGGGTCTCTTGTACCAACAATAGCTTCGTTTAAGCATACGACCTTACGTTTGATCAATATTTGATGTTATCAATACACTGGCAGTTCGGTTAATAATAACGCGAAAAGGTAAGTGAATTATTTTGAAATGTGTCTTTATTTTTTTTATAGCCTTCAAACTGATATACCTACTTAATTTTCACATACTTCTAAGTATACACATTTACATTTAATAGTTCTAATACCTATTACTGCCTTTCTAAAAATGCAAAGCTTGATTAATTTATTTTCAGTTTGTCATTATGTACTTACTTGGATTGAACTTCTATTACCATACGTTAAGTCTTCATGGTGTTTAATGGCGAATTGTATGTACTCTGTGTCAAATATTAACAGTTTATTTACATAATAAAAATAGTTACTCTAGATGGCTTCTATAATATCAAATAATTCACACAAACTGTACTTACAACCCTTGCCATGAGTTCAAAGATAAAATAACAGTTAATTGCAGCGGATAATCTAAGGGTTAGTTCTAACCGAAAAGGCAGTTCTTAAAAAAAAGTTAGTTCTAAAAGATAAAAAGGGCAGTTGCAAAATTTGATTACTTGAAGTACTATTTCATTGAAATTTCATGAATACTTGTTATATTCCTGTCCTCTAAAAGTCTAATACATAAATGAATAAATAACATACATTTATTGAAACTGTACTTTGAGTACAGTACATGAACATTTAAAATGAACTCGAAAGGAATTAGATTTTATTGTCCGGCATTTAAAAAGTACTGCATCTTTTTTTTTTGGGGGGGGGAATTCCTTAGATTATCCCCTGTGAGTATATTAATGATAGTCTCAACTCAACATATATAATAACATAGAAATTGATGATATTGGATCCATGAAAATAAAAATACATGCATCTAGACGTACTAAGATTAGTGAGTAAGGGAAGCTCACGGTAAAAAAGACTCTGATGGTGGGAGGCAAAGGGACCTCACGGTAAAAAAGCCACCCCAAAGAGGTGTTGGACCGATTTTGCAACCTCCACGTGGTACACCTTGGGTAATCCAAACGCAAACAAAAAATATCAAATAAAATTTTTACCCCTTCGAATACAGAGTTATTGCTCTAAAGTCAACGTAACTCGAAAACTATGAACTTTAGGATATTGTGCCAATGGAGACTTTTGATCGACAGGTTAAGAGCTGTAA
>NW_019417131.1:110073-112979 GCF_000390285.2 Anoplophora glabripennis
TTTTTTTTTTGGGGGGGGGGGGGTATTGAGCTTTATGTTGGGGACAACAAGTTATTTGCACAAATCGAATTTTTCGGATGCTTTCTTTGAGCTAGCATAGGGTGATTAATTTTTGGTATTTCTTAACATTCCTTAGATTATCCACTGGGTAATTGATAATTATATACCCGCTAAACTTTTCTTTTTATAGAAATATTATTAAGATATAAATGAGTTAGATAAAGTGATATTAATTTAGGTTAGGTTAAGTTGAATTACCTAAGGTTATGTGTTATGTGATCTTTCACTATCTTTTTGTCGCGAATAATATGCGGAGAACCGACAGTTTTACCGAGATGTTCATGTATTGCCTGCGGTGTTGAGACTCTTTTCGCCAGTTCGCTGGTAAAGAAGTAAATCATTATCACATCACGCTAACCTCAACAGACGCTTGATCGACTCCTCCATCGAAGATGAGCTAGACCCACAAAGATCTAATTTCTTCCACTCTGGTATACTTTCGGGATTATGAGCAATACTTCGAGTTATGGAGCATAGTCAAGTATAGTACGCTAGTGCTTTTTTGTGATATGCTAAAGTTTAGGTGAGTTAGAATGCCTGTATGGAAGCTTTATGAGCTTGTGTTTACCTATATGAAAGCTTGAATTGAATTTTTACCTCCTTGAAGGGCTTGTATGTGGCAGCTTTATGAGTTGTGTATCCATCAAGATCTTCACCGCATGGTGGACAACACCTGGGTGGTAGTGTGCTATGAAGCAATAAGGTCTGCGAGCTCGTGTGAGTTTTTAAGAGACAATTTATCTCAGTTTTAATTTTTATAAATTTAAGATTTATTGTAAGTTCTGACCAGGATCCGTCGTTGGTTATTGGACTGGAAGCATCAAGGTTGACGTTCGATCACAGTCCTCGATGGGTTCGCAGATGTCCGCCTTAGGTCTGAACCATATGCTTCTCTGGATTTTTATCTATCTTTAGAATTTCGCCAACTGCAACTGATGATCTACTTGTGTTCTTGACATGGTTATTATTTTGTAGTTCCCCCAGTTCCAATTCCGTAATATTCGGAAAACTTACTTTTTAGTTTCCGAAATTAGAAACTGTAGTATTATCTTGTATTTTTGCAGCTCGTCATCGGCAGCTCAGTATTTGGGGTGGCTAGAAGTGTGATTAAATTTTGGCGCCGTTTGCGCTGTCGACAGCCTCGGCGAAATGTTGGAAACTTTGGAAAGTGTGGTGAATTTGTCATCTTCCCACAAGATCGGAGGGATGTAGCGCTGTATCGCATGCGCATTAGTTTCATCTGGTGTTCAGAAGCGTGTTGGCTGCAATCAGGATTTCCTCATGGTTTGGCCAGAATTTTCAAAAGTGAGGAGAAACATACTGGCGCATTCCTGCTCGGTCGAAGGAATGCAGCGCTATGTTACAAGCGCTGCTGCATTGTCTAATATGTTAGGAACGCCTCGTCACGACAACTGTATGGCCTTGACGGGGAAACTTTAGAAAGGTCGGCGAAAGAGTAACTAACGGCTCTGCATAGTAGGGCGTCTGCTATTTGATGAGAACTGTGCCTTATACGACGAATTACTGAAGGATGAACGAAATATTTGGAAACATTGGTAAAAATCGTGAAATTTTGTGGAAACTGCGCTTTGCGGGGTGTGAATTCCTATTATTTTGGTGGGAACTGCGCCTTGGATGTGGATTCCTATCATATTGGCGAGAAATTTGTATTTGAGAAATATTTATAAATTACAAAAAACTTATCCGGTATTAATACCTTTTTACAAAATACAGAAAAAGAAACATCAGCACCTGGTTGAACAAACTAAACGAGCTTATTATCAAAATAAAATTATTTTCTGAGACAATAGATCAATTTCTACTTGGAAGGTTGTATCTGAATTTAGTAATAAAAATAAAGTTTACCCTAAAATTGAAATCACTATTGACGATGTTTCCTATAGGGAACCTGGGCCGGTGGCATCACTATTCAATGATTTTTTTGTAAATGCACCACAAAAGATTATTACCTTGTTAACTTGTCCTTCGAATGTGGTACCTTTCCAGATGTTTTAAAATCTGGGAAAATTGTTCCTATTATCAAGGGAGGAAATCCCTCTTGTATAGAGAATCATAGACCTGTTACTCAGCCTGTTGTCTTTTCTAAAATATTTGAATATTGTTTTTTAAACCGATTAATAACCTTTTTAGAAAAATTTAACATTCTCTCAGTTAATCAACAAGGTTTTTGCAAAGAAAGATCAACGGGTACCGCTATGCATTCATTTTTAGAACGCGTCTACCATTTTCTTGACGTTGGTGAATATCCAGTGGGTATCTTCTGTGATCTCAGTAAAGCTTTTGATTGTGTTGACAAGAAAAAATTAATGTCTAAATTGTATGCATATGGTTGGTATTCAAGGCTTAGCTCTGGGTTGGGTAAAAACTTTTCTTGAAAATAGGACTCAATATGTTTCTATTAATAATAATAATAACTCTGAGTTACACCAAGTAAAACAAGGTGTCCCACAGGGCTCTGTTCTAGGTCCAGTGCTTTATCTATTGTATGTGAATGAGATAGATTCTCTCTCGAGTAGTACGCATTTTACAATATATGCTGATGACACCTCCCTTATTACATCTAATATTAATGAGAATGCATTTGAAGCTGACTGTAATAGTTTATTAAGTAATTTGACAGAGTGGTTCTACCAAAATTCTCTGTACATCAATATAAACAAAACCAAAATTTTGAGATTTCATGGTGCTCAAAAAATTTGTAATACCCTTAATTTTACACTAAACAATGTTTGTTTGACTTCCAATGATGAAACAGTTAAATTTTTAGGTCTCAATATTGATAAAAACTTAAATTGGAAAACTCATTGTGAAATACTGGTGAGTAA